>NC_134353.1:945439271-945529271 GCF_048569485.1 Anomaloglossus baeobatrachus
CCCGAGCATGGTAGTGCCCGCTCATCACTAGTTACCAGTACTGAGCACCTGAGCATGGTAGTGCCCGCTCATCACTAGTTACCAGTACTGAGCACCTGAGCATGGTAGTGCCCGCTCATCACTAGTTACCAGTACTGAGCACCTGAGCATGGTAGTGCTCGCTCATCACTAGTTACCAGTACTGAGCACCTGAGCATGGTAGTGCCCGCTCATCACTAGTTACCAGTACTGAGCACCTGAGCATGGTAGTGCTCGCTCATCACTAGTTACCAGTACTGAGCACCTGAGCATGGTAGTGTCCGCTCATCACTAGTTACCAGTACTGAGCACCTGAGCATGTTAGTGCCCGCTCATCACTAGTTACCAGTACTGAGCACCCGAGCATGGTAGTGCCCACTCATCACTAGTTACCAGTACTGAGCACCCGAGCATGGTAGTGCCCGCTCATCACTAGTTACCAGTACTGAGCACCTGAGCATGGTAGTGCCCGCTCATCACTAGTTACCAGTACTGAGCACCCGAGCATGGTAGTGCCCGCTCATCACTAGTTACCAGTACTGAGCACCCGAGCATGGTAGTGCCCGCTCATCACTAGTTACCAGTACTGAGCCCCCGAGCATGGTAGTGCCCGCTCATCACTAGTTACCAGTACTGAGCACCCGAGCATGGTAGTGCCCGCTCATCACTAGATACGAGTACTGAGCACCCGAGCATGGTAGTGCCCGCTCATCACTAGTTACCAGTACTAACCACCCGAGCATGGTAGTGCCCGCTCATCACTAGTTACCAGTACTGAGCACCCGAGCATGGTAGTGCCCGCTCATCACTAGTTACCAGTACTGAGCACCCGAGCATGGTAGTGCCCGCTCATCACTAGTTACCAGTACTAACCACCCGAGCATGGTAGTGCCCGCTCATCACTAGTTACCAGTACTGAGCACCCGAGCATGGTAGTGCCCGCTCATCACTAGTTACCAGTACTGAGCCCCCGAGCATGGTAGTGCCCGCTCATCACTAGTTACCAGTACTGAGCCCCCGAGCATGGTAGTGCCCGCTCATCACTAGTTACCAGTACTGAGCACCCGAGCATGGTAGTGCCCGCTCATCACTAGATACGAGTACTGAGCACCCGAGCATGGTAGTGCCCGCTCATCACTAGTTACCAGTACTAACCACCCGAGCATGGTAGTGCCCGCTCATCACTAGTTACCAGTACTGAGCACCCGAGCATGGTAGTGCCCGCTCATCACTAGTTACCAGTACTGAGCACCCGAGCATGGTAGTGCCCGCTCATCACTAGTTACCAGTACTGAGCACCCGAGCATGGTAGTGCCCGCTCATCACTAGTTACCAGTACTGAGCCCCCGAGCATGGTAGTGCCCGCTCATCACTAGTTACCAGTACTGAGCACCCGAGCATGGTAGTGCCCGCTCATCACGTTACCAGTACTGAACACCTCAGCATGGTAGTGCCCGCTCATCACTAGTTACCAGTACTGAGCACCTGAGCATGGTAGTGCCCGCTCATCACTAGTTACCAGTACTGAGCACCTCAGCATGGTAGTGCCCGCTCATCACTAGTTACCAGTACTGAGCACCCGAGCATGGTAGTGCCCGCTCATCACTAGTTACTAGTACTGAGCACCCGAGCATGGTAGTGCCCACTCATCACTAGTTACGAGTACCGAGCACCTGAGCATGGTAGTGCCCGCTCATCACTAGTTACGAGTACTGAGCACCCGAGCATGGTAGTGCCCGCTCATCACTAGATACCAGTACTGAGCACCCGAGCATAGTAGTGCCCGCTCATCACTAGTTACCAGTACTGAGCACCCGAGCATGGTAGTGCCCACTCATCACTAGTTACGAGTACAGAGCACCCGAGCATGGTAGTGCCCGCTCATCACTAGTTGCCAGTACTGAGCACCCGAGCATGGTAGTGCTCACTCATCACTAGTTACCAGTACTGAGCACCCGAGCATGGTAGTGCCCGCTCATCACTAGTTATGAGTACCGAGCACCTGAGCATGGTAGTGCCCGCTCATCACTAGTTACCAGTACTGAGCACCCGAGCATGGTAGTGCCCGCTCATCACTAGTTACGAGTACTGAGCCCCCGAGCATGGTAGTGCCCGCTCATCACTAGTTACCAGTATTGAGCACCCGAGCATGGTAGTGCCCGCTCATCACTAGTTACCAGTACTGAGCACCCGGGCATGGTAGTGCCCGCTCATCACTAGTTATGAGTACCGAGCACCTGAGCATGGTAGTGCCCGCTCATCACTAGTTACCAGTACTGAGCACCCGAGCATGGTAGTGCCCGCTCATCACTAGTTACCAGTACTGAGCACCCGAGCATGGTAGTGCCCGCTCATCACTAGTTACCAGTAATGAGCACCTGAGCATGGTAGTGCCCGCTCATCACTAGTTACGAGTACAGAGCACCCGAGCATGGTAGTGCCCGCTCATCACTAGTTACCAGTACTGAGCACCCGAGCATGGTAGTGCCCACTCATCACTAGTTACCAGTACTGAGCACCCGAGCATGGTAGTGCCCGCTCATCACTAGTTACTAGTACAGAGCACCCGAGCATGGTAGTGCCCGCTCATCACTAGTTACGAGTACCGAGCACCTGAGCATGGTAGTGCCCGCTCATCACTAGTTACCAGTACTGAGCACCTGAGCATGGTAGTGCCCGCTCATCACTAGTTACCAGTACTGAGCACCTGAGCATGGTAGTGCTCGCTCATCACTAGTTACCAGTACTGAGCACCCGAGCATGGTAGTGCCCACTCATCACTAGTCACCAGTACTGAGCACCTGAGCATGGTAGTGCTCGCTCATCACTAGTTACCAGTACTGAGCACCCGAGCATGGTAGTGCCCGCTCATCACTAGTTACGAGTACTGAGCCCCCGAGCATGGTAGTGCCCGCTCATCACTAGTTACCAGTATTGAGCACCCGAGCATGGTAGTGCCCGCTCATCACTAGTTACCAGTACTGAGCACCCGGGCATGGTAGTGCCCGCTCATCACTAGTTATGAGTACCGAGCACCTGAGCATGGTAGTGCCCGCTCATCACTAGTTACCAGTACTGAGCACCCGAGCATGGTAGTGCCCGCTCATCACTAGTTACCAGTACTGAGCACCCGAGCATGGTAGTGCCCGCTCATCACTAGTTACCAGTAATGAGCACCTGAGCATGGTAGTGCCCGCTCATCACTAGTTACGAGTACAGAGCACCCGAGCATGGTAGTGCCCGCTCATCACTAGTTACCAGTACTGAGCACCCGAGCATGGTAGTGCCCACTCATCACTAGTTACCAGTACTGAGCACCCGAGCATGGTAGTGCCCGCTCATCACTAGTTACTAGTACAGAGCACCCGAGCATGGTAGTGCCCGCTCATCACTAGTTACGAGTACCGAGCACCTGAGCATGGTAGTCAGCTCGCTCCAGTGACCATATGTAAAAATTGCAAGATTTAAAGGGATTGGTCACCTTTTGAGAACTTTTTTTAATTAATTGCAGGTATTTGGGGCTAAATATCATTCTTGCAATTGAGTTTCATGAGCATTTGTTGCACTGTTTGTCTACTACAGTCTGTGTGTTGCACTGTCTATTGCTGGCCGTAGAATGAGTTAACTGAGAAACTATCAGCGAGCTTTGCAACTTTTTTTCTGAGCTCCTCTCAGCAGGGAAACAAATGAGCATGTGAAGAAAAATGGTGCAATGCCGTGGTTTCATGCGAGTGACGTTTGTCTTTGTTTCTCCGCAGCGCTCTCCCCTCTATGATGCATTGGGTGCGGACTCAGAAGCCGGGCGAAAGCGGAATCAACATCATAACGGCAGATTTTGTAGAATTAGGTGACTTTATCAGCACTGTCATCAGGCTAAACTATCTGCTGGATGAAGAAGACAACGCCACTTGATACAAATGCAAGAAACCTCCAAAAACATGAAATGCTGCAGTGTAATTGTCTTTGCGATGTCTTATTGTGCACAGGACTCTTCCTACAAATTCTCCATGTTGCTTAAGGTCCGTAATCCAGAAGTGAAATCATAGCAGATTCATTCCCGATCTCATAAAATTAAGTGTATGATAAACACTGCTGCTTTTATTCCTAAAACAGCGCCCCCCTTGTGCACAGGTTGCATGTGGTATTGCAGATCACCTCCACATATAACCTATAGACCAGGGTGGCGATGTGCTTTTATAAAAGAGAGCAGCCATGTTTTTCCAATCTTATAAAACCCCTTTAAAAATATCAGAGGTAAGAGGGTGCACTTATTTTATGTTATTTCATGGGATTTTTACTTTTCAACCAAAGTATTAATGATTTCAGTTTTGGGACTTTATTTAATGACTCATTTTGTCAGGTAGAATCTTGTGACTTTCCGATGATGTTTTTGTTTAGAGTTGTGCTATTTTTTTTTTATACACTTTTCTCTTTCGTTTCCATATATGGTTACAATCTATTGGATAAGCCCCGCCCATGTTCCGCCCACGAGGAGCAGCAAACTCTTACAAAATTGCTAACTTTCTATGTATAGAAGCCTGTCCTAAGGAAATCAATACCCACCCACAAGTAAATTATATAGCTCTCTCTACCACCCCCTATTGACAGAGTGATCTCTCGCTCCCTGGGCCAGGGAAGAAGCTCATGGATGATGTCACTGTCTCTTTACCATTTTTTTTTTTTTTTTTGAATGTTGGTTATTTAGACTTTCCAGTGAAGCAGCATCATGAGGGACAAACCCCTGGAAAACGGGGGGTGGCCCCGAAGAATAAAGTACAGAATATCACTTTAAAAGGCACAAGTATAGAAAAACAGAACCACTTACCTTTAAAAATAGCGCCACACCTGCCCACAGGTCATGTATGGTACTGCAGGTGAGAAACATTCATCTCAATGGTGCATTAATCCGGTACTAGACACAGTGGTCAGTGGTGCTGCAGTGTTTCCATGTTTTTGTAATCCTGTAAAGCCCCTTTAAGACATTTCATCCATTACCTTTGTTCAGAGCAGGAAATACGTGGGGTAGAGAGGGGAAAAGTGAATTCAGCATTTACACAGAGACCTATAGAATTCCCAGCACTCCAGGAATAGTGCCCACAGTGATATCACAGGGTTAGGATAGAGCACAGACGGATATCGCAGTACTAGGATAGTGCACACAGCGATATTACAGTACTAGGATAGTCCACACAGTGATATCACAGGGCTAGGATAGTGCACACAGCGATATTACAGTACTAGGATAGTCCACACAGTGATATCACAGGGTTAGGATAGTGCACACCGTGATATCACAGTACTAGGATAGTGCACACAGTGATATCACAGTACTAGGACAGTGCACACAGTGATATCACAGTACTAGGATAGTGCACACAGTGATATCGCAGTACTAGGATAGTCCCCACAGTGATATCACAGGGTTAGGATAGTGCACACAGTGATATCACAGTACTAGGATAGTGCACACAGTGATATCACAGGGTTAGGATAGAGCACAGACGGATATCGCAGTACTAGGATAGTCCCCACAGTGATATCACAGGGTTAGGATAGTGCACACGGTGATATCACAGTACTAGGATAGTGCACACAGTGATATCGCAGTACTAGGATAGTCCACACAGTGATATCGCAGTACTAGGATAGTGCACACAGTGATATCACAGTACTAGGATAGTGCACACAGTGATATCGCAGTACTAGGATAGTGCACACAGTGATATCGCAGTACTAGGATAGTCCCCACAGTGATATCACAGGGTTAGGATAGTGCACACAGTGATATCGCAGTACTAGGATAGTGCACACAGTGATATCACAGGGTTAGGATAGTGCACACAGTGATATCGCAGTACTAGGATAGTGCACACAGTGATATCACAGTGCTAGGATAGTGCACACAGTGATATCGCAGTACTAGGATAGTGCACACAGTGATATCACAGTACTAGGATAGTGCACACAGTGATATCGCAGTACTAGGATAGTGCACACAGTGATATCACAGGGTTAGGATAGTGCACACAGTGATATCGCAGTACTAGGACAGTGCACACAGTGATATCACAGTACTAGGATAGTGCACACAGTGATATCACAGTGCTAGGATAGTGCACACAGTGATATCGCAGTACTAGGATAGTCCACACAGTGATATCACAGTACTAGGATAGTGCACACAGTGATATCACAGTACTAGGACAGTGCACACAGTGATATCACAGTACTAGGATAGTCCACACAGTGATATCACAGTACTAGGATAGTGCACACAGTGATATCGCAGTACTAGGATAGTGCACACAGTGATATCACAGTACTAGGACAGTGCACACAGTGATATCACAGTACTAGGATAGTGCACACAGTGATATCACAGTACTAGGATAGTCCACACAGTGATATCACAGTACTAGGATAGTGCACACAGTGATATCGCAGTACTAGGATAGTGCACACAGTGATATCATAGTGCTAGGATAGTGCACACAGTGATATCGCAGTACTAGGATAGTCCACACAGTGATATCATAGTGCTAGGATAGTCCACACAGTGATATCGCAGTACTAGGATAGTGCACACAGTGATATCGCAGTACTAGGATAGTGCACACAGTGATATCGCAGTACTAGGATAGTGCACACAGTGATGTCACAGGGTTAGGATAGTGCACACAGTGATATCGCAGTACTAGGATAGTGCACACAGTTATATCACAGTACTAGGATAGTGCACACAGTGATATCGCAGTACTAGGATAGTGCACACAGTGATATCGCAGTACTAGGATAGTGCACACAGTGATGTCACAGGGTTAGGATAGTGCACACAGTGATATCGCAGTACTAGGACAGTGCACACAGTGATATCACAGTACTAGGATAGTGCACACAGTGATATCACAGTGCTAGGATAGTGCACACAGTGATATCGCAGTACTAGGATAGTCCACACAGTGATATCACAGTACTAGGATAGTGCACACAGTGATATCACAGTACTAGGACAGTGCACACAGTGATATCACAGTACTAGGATAGTCCACACAGTGATATCACAGTACTAGGATAGTGCACACAGTGATATCGCAGTACTAGGATAGTGCACACAGTGATATCACAGTACTAGGACAGTGCACACAGTGATATCACAGTACTAGGATAGTGCACACAGTGATATCACAGTACTAGGATAGTCCACACAGTGATATCACAGTACTAGGATAGTGCACACAGTGATATCGCAGTACTAGGATAGTGCACACAGTGATATCATAGTGCTAGAATAGTGCACACAGTGATATCGCAGTACTAGGATAGTCCACACAGTGATATCATAGTGCTAGGATAGTCCACACAGTGATATCGCAGTACTAGGATAGTGCACACAGTGATATCGCAGTACTAGGATAGTGCACACAGTGATATCGCAGTACTAGGATAGTGCACACAGTGATGTCACAGGGTTAGGATAGTGCACACAGTGATATCGCAGTACTAGGATAGTGCACACAGTTATATCACAGTACTAGGATAGTGCACACAGTGATATCGCAGTACTAGGATAGTGCACACAGTGATATCGCAGTACTAGGATAGTGCACACAGTGATATCGCAGTACTAGGACAGTGCACACAGTGATATCGCAGTACTAGGATAGTGCACACAGTGATATCGCAGTACTAGGATAGTGCACACAGGGATATCACAGTACTAGCATAGTGCACACAGTGATATCGCAGTACTAGGATAGTGCACACAGTGATATCACAGTACTAGGATAGTGCACACAGTGATATCGCAGTACTAGGATAGTGCACACAGTGATATCGCAGTACTAGGATAGTGCACACAGTGATATCGCAGTACTAGGATAGTGCACACGGTGATATCACAGTACTAGGATAGTGCACACAGTGATATCGCAGTACTAGGATAGTGCACACAGTGATGTCCAAGTACTAGGATAGTGCACACAGGGATATCAGAGTGCTACTATAGTGCACACAGGGATATCACAGTGCTAGGATAGTGCACACAGTGATATCGCAGTACTAGGATAGTGCACACAGTGATATCGCAGTACTAGGATAGTGCACACAGTGATATCACAGTACTAGGATAGTGCACACAGTGATATCACAGTACTAGGATAGTCCACACAGTGATATCACAGTACTAGGATAGTGCACACAGTGATATCAGAGTGCTAGGATAGTGCACACAGTGATATCACAATGCTAGGATAGTGCACACAGGGATATCACAATGCTAGGATAGTGCACACAGGGATATCACAGTACTAGCATAGTGCACACAGTGATATCATAGTGCTAGGATAGTGCACACAGTGATATCACAGTACTAGGATAGTGCACACAGGGATATCACAGTGCTACTATAGTGCACACAGTGATATAACATTACTAGGATAGTGCACACAGTGATATAACATTACTAGGATAGTGCACACAGGGATATAACATTACTAGGATAGTGCACACAGTGATGTCACAGTGCTACTATAGTGCACACAGTGATATAACATTACTAGGATAGTGCACACAGTGATATAACATTACTAGGATAGTGCACACAGTGATATAACATTACTAGGATAGTGCACACAGTGATATAACATTACTAGGATAGTGCACACAGTGATGTCACAATACAAGGTGATGTCATAGCACAGAACAAATGCACAAAGTGATGTCACACTAGTAGATTAATGCACAAATTGCTGGTATATCAGGGACAATGTGCACTCTGATGTCATAATACTGGAATAATGCGCTGATGGTTCAACTGTACAGGGATAACGCACAACGATGTCCCGATACTGGGATCATGCACACAGTGACGTTCCAGAACTCTGATAATGCACACAGTGATGTCACTGTCCATAGTGCACGTCATAACATAAAGCACAGACACTGTGCACACAAGAAGGATCACGGTGCAACATCCCAGTGATGGGGGGAGCATGACATCACAGCACAAGAATCAAGAAATGACGAGGAGAAGGGACCATGCCGTCTGGCAATCCTCAGACCTTCACATCTGATGGGGGGTGACATGGTGAGAGGAGACCACACGGGGGATAGGGTGTGACATGGTGAGAGGAGACCACACGGGGAGTATGACCCCTAAATCCACACTGCTGCCCACATAGCCTGTATTACTAATTTCCTGCGCCCCATTATTCCCTATAAACAGTCAGGGCTGCTCCTCTGAGAGGCTTCCACTATTGATGTAGGTATTGTGCTTGCTCTGGGGTTGCCATGGTAGCATCAACAGATTAAGATTGTCCTGTTACATTTTCTGGCATTGTATCATGTCACCACTTATAAGAACACATCCTTAAGAGTGGTGGCCACATGATGAGATGTCCATACACAGAACCAATCGATAAAGTCACCATGGTGACCCCAGAGCAAGCACAATACCAAAAACTTTAAAAAAAACCTGAAACATTAGGAATCCTTTTACCCTGATGGTCGGGTTCGAAGGACAGTCCCATGAAAGTGGAGCCTGTTGGCAGATCTGCCGCCTTCATCCTCAGTGCCATGCGCGTCTGACTGTGTGCGTTAGTCTCGTATATTTATTACGTCAGTCATCAATCCTGCGCCTTGAATATAATTCATGATATTAGAGCTCAGTATTTAAAATGCAAAAAATCCATCAACTTTTCCATTTCAAAGAATAAAGTGAATGAAAAATGCTTTAAAAACTCACAATTATTTATTTTTTCCTCTTTTTTTCCCCTTATTCACTTTTTGTATTTGTTTATGTGGCTAAGTCTATCATTTACATAATATGTTTCATGTTTGGAAACTTTTCTGATACAATGTTTCACACAACCATTGTAAAATTCTGTCCTCTTATACTCACCACTAGGGGGAGCTCACTCAATGGGAATATATAGAGGTCTCATTGAACTATTTGCAGCTATCGCCTCCTAGTGGTGACCACTATCAGAGACAATTTTATTGTTTAACTCATGGCAGTGTCAATGGAAAAAGAGGACATGGAGCTTTATATAAGAAAATTGGAGCGTCAGATTATATATATATATATATATATATATATATATATATATATAATGAAACTACCATAGCAAAGAAAGATATTGGAGGAGGCAGTCACACCTCGGCCCAGGCACATACATAGGGTGAAAGATTCTTACATAAGGGGACAGAAGCATTATAATATAAACTATTATACTTCATGTGTCACTAGAAAAAATAACCTTATTCACATATAGTAACAAAATCACATAGGTGCTATAAATAATATATATGCATTGTCTTGTGTCCAGCGGTGTATCTTCCATTGAAGCTTATCATGTAATTCTGTCAGCTCCCCCTAGTGGTGGCTGCAGACAGAATGTTATCATGTATCTCTGTATACAGGGAGCTCCCCCTAGTGGTGGCTGCAGACAGAATGTTATCATGTATCTCTGTATACAGGGAGCTCCCCCTAGTGGTGGCTGCAGACAGAATGTTATCATGTATCTCTGTATACAGGGAGCTCCCCCTAGTGGTGGCTGCAGACAGAATGTTATCATGTATCTCTGTATACAGGGAGCTCCCCCTAGTGGTGGCTGCAGACAGGATCTTATCATGTATCTCTGTATACAGGGAGCTCCCCCTAGTGGTGGCTGCAGACAGAATCTTACCATGTATCTCTGTATACAGGGAGCTCCCCCTAGTGGTGACTGCAGACAGGATCTTACCATGTATCTCTGTATACAGGGAGCTCCCCCTAGTGGTGACTGTAGACAGGATCTTACCATGTATCTCTGTATACAGGGAACTCCCCCTAGTGGTGGCTGCAGACAGGATCTTATCATGTATCTCTGTATACAGGGAGCTCCCCCTAGTGGTGGCTGCAGACAGGATCTTATCATGTATCTCTGTATACAGGGAGCTCCCCCTAGTGGTGGCTGTAGACAGGATCTTATCATGTATCTCTGTATACAGGGAGCTCCCCCTAGTGGTGACTGTAGACAGGATCTTATCATGTATCTCTGTATACAGGGAGCTCCCCCTAGTGGTGGCTGTAGACAGGATCTTATCATGTATCTCTGTATACAGGGAGCTCCCCCTAGTGGTGGCTGCAGACAGGATCTTATCATGTATCTCTGTATACAGGGAGCTCCCCCTAGTGGTGGCTGCAGACAGGATCTTATCATGTATCTCTGTATACAGGGAGCTCCCCCTAGTGGTCACTTTTATTAGCTTCTATTGTAAGGTTTTACTTTATGAAAAGATGGAGAGAGGTTGGAGCTCTTTATATGATACCTGAAGCTGCATTTTGATATGATGTTATACCTGTGAATGTCCCTTTCCAAACACAATCAAATGTGATCGGCTTACGGGGTATTTTTTTGACTCCTTCACATAGTCAAATGATGTAGATGGCTGATGGGTATTATATCATATACAGAACCCTTTATATATCAAAACACACCAGGACTGAGATGTGACTGCGACCTCTGAGATTTATGTAACTCAATCACGGTGTAACACGTTTTGCCTTCTCTGTAGCAACGTCCCCCAATCTGTGGCAAAACTTCACGCTTCTGGTTATTTACTTCATTACAAATTTGCATGTAGCAAGGAATATTTCCTGTATTTTGTCACGTGCGTTATACAAGCCTCCATGATAAGAAATGTATCCAGCAGAAAAACAAGTTTTCAGAGATCGACTAATCTCTCCTTACATGAAATAGTGACATCATCATAGTGACATCATCATCATCATCATAGTGACATCATCATCATCATAGTGACATCCTCATCATCATCATAGTGACATCATCATCATAGTGATGTCATCATCATCATAGTGACATCATCATCATCATATTGATATCATCATCATCATAGTGACATCATCATCATCATAGTGACATCATCATCATCATAGTGACATCATCATCATCATCATAGTGACATCATCATCATCATAGTGACATCATCATCATCATAGTGACATCATCATCATCATAGTGATATCATCATCATCATAGTGACATCATCATCATCATAGTGACATCATCATCATCATAGTGACATCATCATCATCATCACAGTGACATCATCATCATCAACATAGTGACATCCTCATCATCATAGTGACATCATCATCATCATAGTGACATCATCATCATCATAGTGACATCATCATCATCATAGTGACATCATCATCATCATAGTGACATCATCATCATCATCACAGTGACATCATCATCATCAACATAGTGACATCCTCATCATCATAGTGACATAATCATTATCATAGTGATATCATCATCATCATCATAGTGACATCATCATCATCATAGTGACATCATCATCATCATCATAGTGACATCATCATCATCATAGTGACATCATCATCATCATAGTGACATCCTCATCATCATAGTGACATCATCATCATCATAGTGATATCATCATCATCATAGTGACATCATCATCATCATCATCATAGTGACATCATCATCATCATAGTGACATCATCATCATCATAGTGACATCATCATCATCATAGTGATATCATCATCATCATAGTGACATCCTCATCATCATAGTGACATCCTCATCATCATAGTGACATCATCATCATCATAGTGACATCATCATCATCATAGTGACATCATCATCATCATCACAGTGACATCATCATCATCAACATAGTGACATCCTCATCATCATAGTGACATAATCATTATCATAGTGATATCATCATTATCATCATAGTGACATCATCATCATCATAGTGACATCATCATCATAGTGACATCTTCATCATCATAGTGACATCATCATCATAGTGACATCATCATAGTGACATCATCATCATCATAGTGACATCATCATCATAGTGACATCTTCATCATCATAGTGACATCATCATCATAGTGACATCATCATAGTGACATCCTCATCATCATAGTGACATCATCATCATCATAGTGACATCATCATCATCATCATAGTGACATCATCATCATCATAGTGACATCCTCATCATCATAGTGACATAATCATTATCATAGTGATATCATCATCATCATCATAGTGACATCATCATCATCATAGTGACATCATCATCATCATAGTGACATCATCATCATAGTGACATCTTCATCATCATAGTGACATCCTCATCATTATAGTGACATCATCATCATCATAGTGACATCATCATCATCATCATAGTGACATCATCATCATCATCATAGTGACATCCTCATCATTATAGTGACATCCTCATCATCATAGTGACATCCTCATCATCATAGAGACATCCTCATCATCATAGTGACATCATCATCATCATCATCATCATAGTGACATCCTCATCATCATAGAGACATCATCATCATCATAGTGATATCATCATCATCATAGTGACATCATCATCATCATAGAGACATCATCCTCATCATAGTGACATCATCATCATCATCATCATCATAGTGACATCCTCATCATCATAGTGACATCCTCATCATCATAGTGACATCCTCATCATCATAGTGACATCATCATCATCATAGTGACATCCTCATCATCATAGTGACATCCTCATCATCATAGTGATATCATCATCATCATAGTGACATCATCATCATCATAGTGATATCATCATCATCATAGTGACATCATCATCATCATAGTGATATCATCATCATCATAGTGACATCATCATCATCATAGTGACATCCTCATCATCATAGTGACATAATTATCATAGAGACATCCTCATCATCATAGTGATATCATCATCATCATAGTGACATCATCATCATCATAGTGATATCATCATCATCATAGTGACATCATCATCATCATAGTGACATCCTCATCATCATAGTGACATCCTCATCATCATAGTGATATCATCATCATCATCATAGTGACATCCTCATCATCATAGTGACATCATCATCATCATCATAGTGACATCCTCATCATCATAGTGACATCATCATAGTGACTTCCTCAACATCATAGTGACATTATCTTCATCATCATAATGACATCCTCATCATCATAGTGACATCATCATCGTGATGATATCATCATCATCATCATAGTGACATCCTCATCATCATAGTGACGACATCATCATCATCATAGTGACATCATCATCATCGTGATGACATCATCATCATCATCATAGTGACATCCTCATCATCATAGTGACATCCTCATCATCATAGTGACATCATCATCATCATAGTGACATCATCATAGTGACATCCTCATCATCATAGTGACATCATCATAGTGACATCATCATAGTGACATCATCATAGTGACATCATCATAGTGACATCCTCATCATCATAGTGACATCATCATAGTGACATAATCATCATCATAGTGACATAATCATCATCATAGTGACATCCTCATCATCATAGTGACATCCTCATCATCATAGAATCATGGAATCCTCATCTTCGAGTAGTTTGTGGCGTTTTGCACCATTATTTATTGCCTTCATTCTGCTCAATGGCCAATACATTTATTATTTCCATATTTTTAAAAAAACTTTTTCTTAGCTCTTTTCTTTCGTTTTGAGTTTAGTATCTGATAAATGCCTTATACTGGATGACCCTTGGGCTGCAGTCAGAAGAAATGATCTTTAAGCTTTTATCTTAAATTGACAAATGCGCAAACGTAAAACTTCTACTTCTTTTCCTGAGAATGTAACACGCACATCGGTGTTCGGAATTCAACGTTTTTCTTGTACAATTTGTAAAATAATTTGACAATTTATTTTTTTATCATTTTGAAGATGGAGATCTGTAATTTAATTTCCCTTTCTTTGTGTATTTTAATAAGAATTTTATGCAAATATTATTTAGACGCACTTAAAGAGCAACACCCCCAAATATATATAAGAAATGAAAATCTGACAAAGATATTTACATTTTTTTTTCACTATAGAGTAAACACTATAGAATTGATCTGAATATTTTTGATCTCTTTATAGCGAGGCAGATCTGGGCGAGGGGAGGAAATTGCCGTCCAGCTTTACCGGAAACAGATATAACCAAGACATAGCTGAACATAGCTAGCTGATATTTATTAATTCTGTGTTGAGATTTATCTCTTAGCGCTACATAGTGGTCATAACCGCTAAATTAATTTATTAAGTTACATAATAAAATTCTGTTACCAACAGTCACCACTAGATGGAGCTAATATCATACTGTTTTATTGATTACTAGCTGTACTACCCGGCTTCGCCCGGGTTAATAACTGCTGTTAACAAAATAGAATGTATTAACAAAAATGTATTCTGCACACAAACACCACAAAACAAATAGATATAAATGTAATTATAATGTCTGTCTCCCCCTCTGTATATATCTCTCTGTCTCTCTCTCTATCTCTTTGTCTGTCTGTCTCTTTCCCTGTCTGTCTCTAACTGTCTCTGTCTCTTTTTCCGTCTGTCTCAATCTTTTTCCCTGTCTGTCTATCTATCTCTGTCACTTTCCCTGTCTGTCTCTTTCCCTCTCTTTCCCTGTCTGTCTCTTTCCCTCTGTCTCTTTCCCTGTGTCTGTCTCTTTGTCTGTCTCTTTACCTGTCTTTGTCTGTCTCTTTCCCTGTCTGTCTCTTTCCCTTTCTTTCCTGTCTTTTTACCTGTGTCTGTCTCTGTCTCTTTGTCTGCGTCTGTCTCTTTACCTGTCTGTGTCTGTCTCTTAACCTGTCTCTCTCTTTCCCTCTCTTTCCCTGTCTGTCTCTTTCCCTGTCAGTCTGTCTCTTTGTCTGTGTCTGTCTCTTTGTGTCTGTCTTTTACCCTGTCTATGTCTGTTTCTTACCCTGTCTGTGTCTGCCTCTTTCCCTGTCTGTGTCTGTCTCTTATCCTGGCTGCATTGTGACACACCAACATTCCATATAAGGGCATGGCTGCGCATTCTTCTGAAGTTCTGGCTGCACTGTGGCTCCCAGCTCCATTCTCTTTAATGGAGGCAGGTTTTTTGTCGAATAACTGTAAAGCACGGGGTTAAAATTTCCCCTCAAAACATAGCCTATGACGCTCTCGGGGTCCAGAAGTGTGTGCAAAATTTTGTGGCTGTAGCTGCGACGGTGCAGATGCCAATCCCGGACACACACACACACACACACACACACATACATACACACATTCAGCTTTATATATAAGATAAAATTACGTAAGGTGCTCCCCCTAATGGTGTCTGCAGACAGTATCTTATGTATCTCTTTATACAGGGAGCTCCCCCTAGTGGTGACTGCAGACAGGATCTTATCATGTATCTCTGTATACAGGGAGCTCCCCCTAGTGGTGACTTCAGACATAATCTTATCATGTATCTCTGTATACAGGGAGCTCCCCCTAGTGGTGGCTGCAGACAGGATCTTATCATGTATCTCTGTATACAGGGAGCTCCCCCTAGTGGTGACTTCAGACAGAATCTTATCATGTATCTCTGTATACAGGGAGCTCCCCCTAGTGGTGGCTGCAGACAGGATCTTATCATGTATCTCTGTATACAGGGAGCTCCCCCTAGTGGTGGCTGCAGACAGAATCTTATCATGTATCTCTGTATACAGGGAGCTCCCCCTAGTGGTGACTGCAGACAGAATCTTATCATGTATCTCTGTATACAGGGAGCTCCCCCTAGTGGTGGCTGCAGACAGAATCTTATCATGTATCTCTGTATACAGGGAGCTCCCCCTAGTGGTGGCTGCAGACAGAATCTTATCATGCTCCCCCTAAAGTTCTATCTAAAAATATATGATAAATATATGTTTTCACTTTCAGGGGATTTGCTCTTTAAACGTTTCTGTGCTTTAGGATATTGTATTATTCTTTCATTAGAAAGAAGAAAATGTAAGATTATCATGATGAATATGTGGCCTATTTTTTTTGTGAATGTTTCTCAGTTGATGTTGAGGATTTGTTGTTACAGTAAATTTTGCATTAGATTTATCCTATCAAACTTCATTGTAAGATATGTAAAAAAAAAATGTTTTTTTTGTTTTTTTACTTTCAACTGACTTTCAAAATTGGGTTTATTTTCTGTATTATTGTTGCGATCTTGCTGTTTTGATATTGCTGACTATAGTGCGGGAAAAAAGAAAATCCCCTTAAGCTATCAGGAAAAAAAAAGATACTTTATGCAGCACAACATTCTGAGTTTTGTAAGTTTATTTGTGTCGTTTTGTAAATATTGAAAATATATTTTTGTCCAATGGAGAAAGAAAATGTAAAAAGAAAAAAAAAATATCTTAACAGAAAAGGTTAGTCTTGTTGAACCTGCCTTAAATTATGGACCTACTGTGAATGCTCTGCGGGTGCCGGACGTGTGCGGAAAACCAGACAATTTGGAAAGTTAATTTAAAATTTAAATTTAGAAATTAATTTAAAAATTAAAAAAAATAGATAAATATTAGCAAAAATATTATCCAAAAATAATGCAGTCAAAATGAAAAACTTCTTTTTTGAAGATCCAGATTTCTGTCAATTTTTTTTTCAATTTCAAGAAACTTTGTGCCCCTGCAGAGATTGGGAGAGGGGGCAATTATTTAATTTTTATTTTATTTTTTATTTTATTTTTTAATTTATTATTTTATTTATTTTTATAAAGAAAACACTGTTTTGTGGAGATTGGGAGAGGGGGAAATTATTTAATTTTTTATTTTTATTTTTTTATTTTATTTTTAATTTATTATTTTTATTTTATTTATTTTTATAAAAAAAACACTGTTTTGTGGAGACAGGGAGAGGGGGCAATTATTTAATTTTTTATTTTTATTTTTTTTATTTTATTTTTAATTTATTATTTTTATTTTATTTATTTTTATAAAGAAAACACTGTTTTGTGGAGACAGGGAGAGGGGGCAATTATTTAATTTTTTATTTTTATTTTATTTTTTATTTTATTTTTTATTTATTATTTTTATTTTATTTATTTTTATAAAGAAAACACTGTTTTGTGGAGATTGGGAGAGGGGGCAATTATTTAATTTTTTATTTTTATTTTTTATTTTATTTTTAATTTATTATTTTTATTTTATTCATTTTTATAAAGAAAACACTGTTTTGTGGAGACAGGGAGAGGGGGCAATTATTTAATTTTTTATTTTTATTTTATTTTTTATTTATTATTTTTATTTTATTTATTTTTATAAAGAAAACACTGTTTTGTGGAGACTGGGAGAGGAGGCAATTATTTAATTTTTTTTTTTATTTTATTTTTTAATTTTATTTCATTTATTTTTATAAAGAAAACACTATTTTGTGGTCAGATCTTTAAGAAATGTAGCACAACCAACTTGCTCTATAAGCACAAAAATAATTAATTTTAGAGGGCCATCACAGAGGGGAAAATTAGTTGAATAATGGGGGTCCTGGGGGCCGGATTTGGGGTGGTCAGAGGTCAAGGTCCTAAGGACTCTCATCTTAAAGGGCTCGTAGGAGGAGATGATCTTTTCATGAATGGACAGAACCCACAATAGTCTATATCTTCACTTATTATCACCAGGATTCTGTTATTTTTTGGAATTTCCCATATGTGGGTAAATGGCCGGCACGCGGAGGCATCTGCAGAGCATCGCACCCTGGAGTCAGAACGTTCTGTGACTTGGCCTCTCGTGGTGAGTTGCGTTGACGTCTTGTAGTATTTCGGTAGCTGTCAGTGTGAGATCGCGCTTGAGTGTGAGTGTCTGTCTCTGGTAAACAAGGCTGTGCCTTTTCTTTAGGAACCAGTAAGTGTAAATGTAACAAAAACAAAACGCAACATAATGAATAATATCTGTGAATTTCTATGATGAGAATGTGCATTCAATGTAAGAATTTGTATTCAGTGAAAAGTGTCAATAAACTTGGTACTTGTATCCGCCCGTCCTGCGCTGAGGTTTTTTTTTTGGGTGGAAAATAGGGACCATATACCTCCTATGAGGTGCCATATAGATAAGTATCTCTCTATAAAACATGAGTCTTGTTGTATCAGTGGTAATTGTGGGGGGTGACTGAGGGACATAAATGTGCATAATCTTGATAAATATTTCCCCCATCCTGGTAGATTTGTCCCCATTCTGGTATATCTGTCCCCCATCCTGATTTATTTGTCCCATCCTGGTATAGGTGTTCCTATCCTGGTACATATGCCTCCATCCTGGTATATATGTCCTTCATCCAGGTATATTTGTCCTCATTGAGGTATATATGTACCCAATCCTGGCTTATACAGTCATATGAAAAAGTTTGGGCACCCCTATTAATGTTAACCTTTTTTCTTTATAACAATTTGGGTTTTTGCTATTTCAGTTTCATATATCTAATAACTGATGGACTGAGTAATATTTCTGGATTGAAATGAGGATTATTGTACTAACAGAAAATGTGCAATCCGCATATAAACAAAATTTGACCGGTGCAAAAGTATGGGCACCCTTATCAATTTCTTGATTTGAACACTCCTAACTACTTTTTACTGACTTACTGAAGCACTAAATTGGTTTTGTAACCTCATTGAGCTTTGACCTTCATAGGCAGGTGTATCCAATCATGAGAAAAGGTATTTAAGGTGGCCACTTGCAAGTTGTTCTCCTATTTGAATCTCCTATGAAGATTGGCATCATGGGCTCCTCAAAACAACTCTCAAATGATCTGAAAACAAAGATTATTCAGCATAGTTGTTCAGGGGAAGGTACAAAAAGTTGTCTCAGAGTTTCCACTGTGAGGGACATAGTAAGGAAATGGAAGAACACAGGTACAGGTCTTGTTAAGCCCAGAAGTGGCAGGCCAAGAAAAATATCAGAAAGGCAGAGAAGAAGAATGGTGAGAACAGTCAAGGACAATCCACAGACCACCTCCAAAGACCTGCAGCATCATCTTGCTGCAGATGGTGTCAATGTGCATCGGTCAACAATACAGCACACATTGCACAAGGAGAAGCTGTATGGGAGAGTGATGAGAAAGAAGCCGTTTCTGCAAGCACGCCACAAACAGAGTCGCCTGAGCTATGCAAAAGCACATTTGGACAAGCCAGTTACATTTTGGAAGAAGGTCCTGTGGACTGATGAAACAAAGATTGAGTTCTTTGGTCATACAAAAAGGCGTTATGCATGGAGGCAAAAAAACACAGCATTCCAAGAAAAGCATTTGCTACCCACAGTAAAATTTGGTGGAGGTTCCATCATGCTTTGGGGCTGTGTGGCCAATGCCGGCACCGGGAATCTTGTTAAAGTTGAGGGTCGCATGGATTCAACTCAGCATCAGCAGAATCTTGACAATAATGTGCAAGAATCAGTGACGAAGTTGAAGTTACGCAGGGGATGGATATTTCAGCAGGACAATGATCCAAAACACCGCTCCAAATCTACTCAGGCATTCATGCAGAGGAACAATTACAATGTTCTGGAATGGCCATCCCAGTCCCCAGACCTGAATATCATTGAAAATCTGTGGGATGATGTGAAGCGGCTGTCCATGCTCGGCGACCACCAAACTTACCTTAACTGGAATTGTTTTGTAAACAGGAATGGTCAAATATACCTTCATCCAGGATCCAGGAACTCATTAAAAGCTACAGGAAGTGACTAGAGGCTGTGATTTTTGCAAAAGGAGGATCTACAAAATATTAATGTCACTTTTATGTTGAGGTGCCCATACTTTTGCACCGGTCAAATTTTGTTTAAATGCGGATTGCACATTTTCTGTTAGTACAATAAACCTCATTTCAATCCAGAAATATTACTCAGTCCATCAGTTATTAGATATATGAAACTGAAATAGCAAAAACCCAAATTGTTATAAAGAAAAAAGGTTAACATTAATAGGGGCGCCCAAACTTTTTCATATGACTGTATGTCCCCATGCTGTATATATGTCTCTAATCCTGTATATATGTCCCCAAACTGGTATATATGTCCCCATCATGGGCCCATCCTGCTATATATGTCTCCACCCTGGTATATTTGTCTCTAATCCTGGTATATATGTCCCCATCTTGGTATATATGTCCCCATCATAGGTCCATTCTGCTATATATGTCTCTAATCCTGGTATATATGTCCCCATCTTGGTATATATGTCCCCATCATGGGCCCATCCTGCTATATATGTCTCCATCCTGGTATATATGTCTCTAATCCTGGTATACATGTCCCCATCCTGGTATATATGTCCCCCATCATAGGCACATCCTGGTATATATGTCCCCCATCCTGGTGTGTATGTCCCCATCCAGGTATATATATCCCTCATCATGCGCCCCACCTGGTATACATGTCCACCATCACACTGCACACATAAAAAATTAAACAATTATACTCACCATCCCTCTGCACTCCTGATGCACGGTGTCCTCTTCCAATACCGGCAACTGACTTCAGCATGTAAGTGACGGGCAGTGGATGACATCACTTTCAAGCATGCCTTCAGTTGCATGCCGACGTCAGCTGCCGGAATATTCTCTGCTCATCACTCCCGGGATTATGGGCATCGGGAGCAGTAAATATTCATTCACTTTAATAGTTGACACACGTGATTGTCCAGACACTGCTATTAAAGAGAATGAATATTCAATGCTCCCCTCACCCATAATCCCGGCCACCTCTCAGTGCCGACTTCAGTGCAGAGACGCATCCCCACTTTTGTCCAAAACATTTGGGGAAAAAGTGCATCTTATAATCTGAAAAATACGGAATATATATTTATACACTAAGCCATACCCCTGAATTTACAGACGCAGCCCCCCATATTATATCTTCTTATTGGTATATTTATATCTACACTGGTTTGTGGTGTCAAGGTGATAGACAGCCATCATCTACAGCCCACAGATCTCATCACCCCAGACCACCGCATACAGGAGGCCATCATCTCTTGGCGGCACTAAGGATCCAGTGTTCTTTTCGGTGGGGGCCACTTTGCAAAGTCGGTGAGCCATTGTAAGGGAAGTCAGTTCCTTTTAAGAAACTGGAAATAAAGAATAAGGGTTCCTACTAGTTGAAACTCAACTTTTTATCCAACTCTTGTGACCTAAGGACCTGCCGAACCGGCCCATGTGACCCAAAGACAGTGAAAAATTTACTAGAATGCAATAATAAATTGGTCACTAGGTGGCAGTATAGCAACAGAAATGTAGAGGACATCAAGCACCAGAGGCCAGGAGACCTAAAGGGACGACGTCCGGCCACAACTTATGGAGGAAGAAAGGCGTCTGGTCCTTTCCCAGCAAATAGCGACTGCACCCAAAATGAATATAAATGTATTTGCTGCTGGATGTGATAGAAAAGTGTCAGAACTCTGTTTTCTTATAAAAGGGAAACAAAACATTTCAATAAACGCATCTCCTATAACATACAGCTCTGGCAAAAATTAAGAGACTGCTGCAAAATTGTCAGTTTTTCTGATTTTTCTCTTTATATTTTTGAGTGAAATGTAAAATGTTCTTTTATTCTATAAACTACTGACGACGTCTCCGAATTTCCAAGCAATCCATTTTGTATTTATTTTCTGAAAATGAGAAATAATCAAAATAACAAAACAATGCACAGAATGCACAGCGCTTTCACATCTCAACTAATGCATAATCATTTAGAAACAACAATACTAATAATGTTTTATCTCAGGAAGATTCAGAAATCAATATTTTGTTGAATAACCATGATTATTAATCCCAGCTTTCATGCGTCTTGGCCGCTTTCCACCAGTCTTCACACTGCTTTTGGGTGACCTTATGCCACTCCTGGTGCAAAAATGTAAGCAGTTCTTCTTTGTTTGATGGATTGTGACTATCCATATTTCTCTTGATTACATTCCAGAGGTTTTCAATGGGGTTCAGGTCTGGAGATTGGGCTGGCCATGACAGGGTTTTGATGTGGTGGTCCTTCATCCACACATTGATTGACCTAGCTGTGTGGCATGGCGCATTGTCCTGCTGGAAAAAACAGTTCTCAGAGTTGGGGAATATTGCCTGAGCAGAAGGAAGCAACTGTTTTTCCAGGATAACCTTGTATGCGGCTTGATTCATACGTCCTTCACAAAGTTTAATCTGCCCAATTCCAGCCTTGCTGAAGCATCCCCAGATCATCACTGATTCTCCACTAAATTTTACAGTGGGTGCAGCACACTGTGGCTTGTACGCCTCTCCAGGTCCCTGTCTAACCATTAGACGACCAGGTGTTGGGCAAAGCTGAAAATTAGACTCATCAGAGAATATTACCTTACTCCAGTCCTCTATGGTCCAATACTTATGGTCTTTGGCAAACTTCAGCCTGGCTCTCCTTTGCTTCTCATTGATGAAAGGCTTTTTTTTTAGCTTTACATGACTTGAACCCTGCCTCTAGGAGCCTGTTATGAACTGTTCTTGCCGTGCACTTCACCCCAGCTGCCATTTGCCATTCCTTTTGTAGGTCACTGTCATGGCCAGCCCAATCTCCAGACCTGAACCCCATTGAAAACCTCTGGAATGTAATCAAGATGAAGATGGATAATCACAAGCCATCAAACAAAGAAGAACTGCTTACATTTTTGCACCAGGAGTGGCATAAGGTCACCAAAAAGCAGTGTGAAGGACTGGTGGAGAGCAGCCAATACGCATGAAAGCGGTGCTTAAAAATCATGGTTATTCCACAAAATACTGATTTCTGAATCTTCCTGAGGTAAAAAATTCTTAGTATTGTTGTTTCTAAATGATTATGAACTTGTTTTCTTTGCATTATTTAAGGTGTGAAAGCAATGTGCATTGTTTTGTTATTTTGACCATTTCTCATTTTCAGAAAATAAATACAAAATTCATTGCTTGGAAATTCGGAGACGTTGTCAGTAGTTTATGGAATAAAAGAACAATTTACATTTTACTCAAAACTATAAAGAGAAAAATCAGAAAAACTGAAAATTTTGCAGTGGTCTCTTTTTGCCAGAGCTGTATTTTACACATCCAAACAAAACAGAAATATACATGTGGTTATAACCAGCATGAAAGGAGACGAGTAGACTAAGGTACGCTAAAATAAAAGCCTCTCCAGAGAAGAGCCGCCCTCCATGTGCCCAGTCTCTCATATTCCAGAGAAGAACAGCCCTCCATGTGCCCAGTCTCTCATATTCCAGAGAAGAACAGCCCTCCATGTGCCCAGTCTCTCATATTCCAGAGACGAGCCGCCCTCCATGTGCCCAGTCTCTCATATTCCAGAGAAGAGCCGCCCTCCGTGCGCCCAGTCTCTCCTATTCCAGAGAAGAGCCGCCCTCCATGTGCCCAGTCTCTCATATTCCAGAGAAGAGCCGCCCTCCATGTGCCCAGTCTCTCCTATTCCAGAGAAGAGCCGCCCTCCATGTGCCTAGTCTCTCATATTCCAGAGAAGAGCCGCCCTCCATGTGCCCAGTCTCTCACATTCCAGAGAAGAGCCGCCCTCCATGTGCCCAGTCTCTCACATTCCAGAGAAGAGCCGCCCTCCATGTGCCCAGTCTCTCATATTCCAGAGAAGAGCCGCCCTCCATGTGCCCAGTCTCTCACATTCCAGAGAAGAGCCGCCCTCCATGTGCCCAGTCTCTCACATTCCAGAGAAGAGCCGCCCTCCATGTGCCCAGTCTCTCATATTCCAGAGAAGAGCCGCCCTCCATGTGCCCAGTCTCTCATATTCCAGAGAAGAGCCGCCCTCCGTGCGCCCAGTCTCTCATATTCCAGAGAAGAGCCGCCCTCCATGTGCCCAGTCTCTCATATTCCAGAGAAGAGCCGCCCTCCATGTGCCCAGTCTCTCATATTCCAGAGAAGAGCCGCCCTCCATGTGCCCAGTCTCTCATATTCCAGAGAAGAGCCGCCCTCCATGTGCCCAGTCTCTCATATTCCAGAGAAGAGCCGCCCTCCGTGCGCCCAGTATCTCATATTCCAGAGAAGAGCCGCCCTCCATGTGCCCAGTCTCTCATATTCCAGAGAAGAGCAGCCCTCCATGTGCCCAGTCTCTCATATTCCAGAGAAGAGCAGCCCTCCATGTGCCCAGTCTCTCATATTCCAGAGAAGAGCAGCCCTCCATGTGCCCAGTCTCTCATATTCCAGAGAAGAGTCGCCCTCCGTGTGCCCAGTCTCTCATATTCCAGAGAAGAGCAGCCCTCCATGTGCCCAGTCTCTCATATTCCAGAGAAGAGCCGCCCTCCGTGCGCCCAGTCTCTCATATTCCAGAGAAGAGCCGCCCTCCATGTGCCCAGTCTCTCATATTCCAGAGAAGAGCCGCCCTCCGTGCGCCCAGTCTCTCATATTCCAGAGAAGAACAGCCCTCCATGTGCCCAGTCTCTCATATTCCAGAGAAGAGCAGCCCTCCATGTGCCCAGTCTCTCATATTCCAGAGAAGAGCCGCCCTCCATGTGCCCAGTCTCTCATATTCCAGAGAAGAGCCGCCCTCCATGTGCCCAGTCTCTCATATTCCAGAGAAGAGCCGCCCTCCATGTGCCCAGTCTCTCATATTCCAGAGAAGAGCCGCCCTCCATGTGCCCAGTCTCTCATATTCCAGAGAAGAGCCGCCCTCCATGTGCCCAGTCTCTCATATTCCAGAGAAGAGCAGCCCTCCATGTGCCCAGTCTCTCATATTCCAGAGAAGAGTCGCCCTCCGTACGCCCAGTCTCTCATACTCCAGAGAGCGCACCTTCACCAGCTCACCGAGTATGGTCCTAAACACATCATCCACTGGGAGGATTTTCCGTTGCGTTGATACTAAGCACCGTGCGTTCCACGTGTGACACTTAACCACCACTCTAACTAGAAATAAAGTGAAGCGGTCCCGACCATCCAGATCTCTGAGCGCTCCATAGGCCCATTCCACATAGGAGAGACCAGCCAGCCGAGGTCAGCCAATGGAGGCGCCCACCCTGTTGCATACCTCTGTGTTAAAGTGACAATGAAGCAGGAAATGGTCCATGCTTTCCACCACGGTTCCACACTGCTCTTGAGGACAGTCCATGTCCTCAGAGCTCCTACACTTCAGATTGTCCCTCACACACGATTTTCCATGGAAGCAGCGCCAAGCCAAGTCCCAAAACTTTGCGGGGATCTTCATAGAATTCAAAAGATGTAAACCCACCCTAAAATCCCGACTTGGGTAGTCTCTGAGCTCTAGAGGCTTCTGGAAATGGGTCAACAAAACCCTTTTGTCAACTAATTTCCTTGGCAGAGTCCTGATCTCCCACATTCCCAGACCTCGAGTTAACTTCAGAACCAGGGTAGCATAAGCCGGAAGATGTCCATGCGGTGTGTGAAGATCCTTCACTTGCCCTCCTATCTCCCATTCCTAGAAGAAAGGCTGAAACCATCCCCTACAGGAGAATACCCATGGAGGAGCCCTCTCTTTCCAGAGGTTTGAAATATTGATATTAATGAAGGTATTCACAAGGAATACCTCAGGGTTGACCATGTCCAACGCTCCTAGTCTCCTCGTACAGTAAGTAACCTCCCTCTTGACCAGGTTCAGTCTATTCCCTCATAACATTTAGAAGATTACACTGTAGACCCGAGTCCAGAGAGGCTCCGGCAAGATGCATACGCTGCCCAGATAGATGAGTAAAGGGAGCAGGTAAGTTTTGATCAGGTTTACTCATTCACTTAAGATCAAAGACCAACCCTTCCATTGGATCACCTTCTGAGCGGCGATCTCTAACCTGCTGTTACACTTTTGTTTGTGGTAACCAAATTTGGCCAAATTTGATGTCAAGAATTTTTGCAGAAAACCAGGATCTCCTCCCAGCCAAAGACTCAAACACGAAGATCTTAAATTCAGATGCCTCCAAAGTAGCAATCTACCTCTAACATCTTCTACTCTGCTTCTCCCTCTGAAGACACAAATATGGTAAAGTCATCATATGCCGCCAAACTCATAATGGCTTCCCAGTCCACCATGACCCCTGCCAATGGTCCACACTCTACTCTCCTAAGAAGAGAGTCAATTGCAAACACCTACAGCAGCCAACTCAAGGGACAAACACCAAACCCAACTTCAAAAGACCTACCAATCCAACTGTCCACAAGCAGAAAACTCTCTACCCCAAACCCAAGACCCACCTCCCTCATGGAAAAAAAGCAGGTCTCAGGCCTGAGACAGAAAATTCCTTTTCTAGTTTATCTGCAGAAGGAAAATCAGCTAGACTTGCTCCAGAACTTAGCAGCTGTGGAAGAAGGGTGTCAGGAAATGCAGAGAATCGCAGCTGGTTTTATATTATAGACGAATGTAGTGTATAATGTTACTATTCAAGTTTTCCAGCAGTATAATAAAGCTAACAGTAACTTTCCACCCTATAATGATAATGAGGTGACTCTGCTCATTCTGTCCCAGTCTGCACAGCAAAGCTGACAAGTAAGCTGCAGAAAACTTGCTGTATCTTGAATTTTTTCACGCTGTATTCCTATCGATTAAATGTTTCTGCTTCTCCAGTTATAAAATAAATCAGAGTAATGTCCCTGATAAAACCATAACGTGCTGCCACATTTCAGTAGGTTTCAGAATTGCGCAGCACGGGGGCCCTTTAAGGATGTTCTTCTTTTCCGCAGAGATACTTGACAGAAATCACTTTTTGTTCCATAAACCTGATTTGTGTTGAAGTTCAGAGTCGCGTCCTTGCGCGGCTGTTGAATAGTCAGAGGATACAGTTGCTAGGAGACACGAAAATAACGCGGCAATCCGTGCGAGGACCACGATTGTGGCATGATGGAGCGGAGCGGTTCAGCGTCCTATGGGCTGTTAACCTTTTCTAATTCATATTTCAGAAATGTCTGTAGAGTGGAAAGGTGCTCCTCCGAATAATGAAGGAACATGTCAGCACCCGCGGTGTGCGCAGATCCGTAATTACTGATCAGATCCTTCTGCTTTACTTTCTACCTAAACTTTTGTATCAATCGCATATTAGTCACATTCTCCTTGGTGGTTTTTCAAAGAAGCTCAAGATTTTTTTATGACCGATATTACTGTCACTGGGAAAGGAAATCATGTCAATGACATTTAAAGGGGTTCTCTATCAATGGCTGGATCTGAAATCTTCCCCTTACTCCTCCTTGGCTGTCCTCCTTCTCTGCAGCATTCCGTTGTTCTTTATGGAAGTCTTCATTCTCTGCAGTCTATCCTTGTTCCTCCAGGTTATCTTTTTTCTCTGTAGACTTCCCCTTGTCCCTTTCTGGGTGATCTTATCCTCTGCCTCTTTTCCCTTATTCTGTAGCGCCCCTGAGCCTCTCAGGACACTACTAGGAACTGCATCCTCACCGGGATGCAGGGCCTAACCCCTGGGACCTGGAACACCAGTGCCAGCAACACCTAGACACACCAAAATCCCAGTTTCCACTCCACACCTGGGGTAATTAGCTAGTCGGACACAAGGGGATGGCCACCTAGAGGGCGGAGCCAGACCAGAGGACTAGACAGCTTGGTGGAAGGGGACAGCGGTCAGTCAAGCAGAGCCAGTGCAGTGAAGGAGTAGAGGAGAGGTGCCTGAGAGCTGGGTCGTGTAATGGTGACCCGGGGGCACAGGAGAGTGGTCGCCAGGACAGGTACACCTGTGTACCGCTGGGACCAGAGCACCGACGGGGCACAGGGCCCTAGGTCAGGTGACAGTTTCATATGGTCTGGCAAATACCTGCACAGTGAGGGGACCTTCACGGTCCTCACTGACCCACAGATCCAGGGGTACCAGCAGTGAAGCAAGGATTGGGGTTCGGGACACAGACCAGCCCTATAGGGTCCACACTGTCTGCCATATGGACAAGGAGACAGCCACAAAAAGGGACAGTCGGGCTCCAAATCGCTCCACGCTACAGGGACCCAACCACACTGAGGGTGACGGGAACAGAGCAACCGAGTCATCAACTGGCACTGGAAATACAGAGACCTGAACCAGACGTCCAAGGGTCCAAGAGTGAGTAGAGACTGTTAATTACAATACACGGTGTGGCCTCCCTTATTACTCCATCATACATCTCCTGGGCTCAGCCCTGCTTGCGGAGGGCCTACCACCACAGCTGCCATTACCACCAGCCCTAGGAGTAACCGACTCAGCAGCGGCGGTTTACCCATATTAACCGCAACCCGCAGGTGGCGTCACACAAACAACTTAAATCTCCCCTTTAAATACTCCCCATTAAAAAGCACCCAGGGCACGGGACCGGGCAACGGCCACCAAAGTGACATTCCCCAGTGATACACTACCCAGGACCGAGTACCCCATTCCCTGGGCGACACAATTACACTTGTCTCCCGCCCTACAAACTTCCCTTGTTTTGGGTGATCATCTTCTCTGTAGTCATTACCTTATCCCTCCTGGGTTTCTTCTGTTTCGTACGAGTCCCGCCCCGGCAGCGGTCAAACCGCTCGGATCCAGGTGTCACTACTCACGACTCAGGGTCTCCGTACCCGAGGGCTCGGGGTCACGCCAAAACGTGATGGGGGGTTATTTACAGGGGAGTTTAGATAGTTTGTGACACCACTCGTGGTGTGCGGTAATAGGGAGTACCACCGCTGCCGTTGGGAGTACCCGGGGTGATGGAGTGGAGCAGACAGATGACGTTACCCTCCATGGGTAGGGAAAGGCCCTGGGACCCCGAATGGTGGGATGGATTGCAGGGGGAGCGCAGGCTCGCTGGTAGCAGGGGTTAATCAGGTACTCACTCAGAAGGAAAGCAGACGCTGACAACGTGGCAAACCAAGTCTCTGGGTGCCGCTGCCCTCTTGGAGGAGCTTGTCCGGGTTCCGTCCCCTGCAGCACTGCCTGGTGGTCTGTAATCTGCGTCCGTGCACAGAATTTTGAAAGTGTTCAGGTGGCCCGTTAGCTTGGAGCTGTCCAGGCCCCGCTCCCTACTATGGGTAGCAGAGGAGGTTGCTCTCAGGAGTTCACGCTTGGGATTTCAGAGGGTTGCTTTGCTTGGAAAACCCTATCCCCCCCGTTGCGCTAGTGCCCCCGATCTCTGAGCTTCGTGGGAACAGACCATAAAGGCCCTATCCTCTGCAGGTTAATTGCCGGGTTGCTTGAAGCTTCCCACTGACCTAGGGTCCAGTACCCCGACGTGAGTGAAAGGGGGGTGTTTGATGGGGTTATAGTTCGTGACGCCACCCACGGTTGTGGTGATGGCACCACCGCTGCTCAGTGTGGGGGTCCCGGGGATGGTGATGGGAGCAGCCAGGTGTTGTGTTGCCCCTCCGTGGGTAGGGGTTGGTGATCCCGGGGCCCGGTGAAGAGATGTAAAGTGTAGGGCCTGGAGGGCGCAGGGACGCGGGGGCAGCACTGTGCCTTGCGGCACTGTGGTACTCACTCAGCCTGAGACACGGACACAGTTTGTACGGTAAACCAACGGCTGGTAGGACGGTCCCACAGACGGCTGCACCTGCACTCCCGGTAGGTGACGGTGACGTCTCTCTTCCTTGCACCTGTGTTGTCTGATGGTATCGGTGGATTCCCTCCGGTTACCCGCTCCCCGACTGCAATCTGGGCCGGAGGAGCTCTACACTTTGCCCGCAGGCGCTGGCCCTGGGGAAACTGGTGCCTTGGCGGTGGCGGTGTCTCCCCGGTAATGGTCGGGCTGTTGCCGTCAATCGGGACTTTGTTGCTGGGGGATCTACGTCCCCTTCACTGACGGATTCGGCAAATTGGGCGACTCCTAGCCTTGCCGGGGTCCGAGAGGCCCCTGCCCTGGTGCTGACTGTCCTTCGGAACACTGCTCCAGACCACCGGGCACACAGCCAACGGGGTCCTTCCAGGAACTTCCGAACCGTCCCACTCCGGACAGTCACCGCCGTCGCTGACCTTGCTGTTCTAGCCCTACACACAGCTGGGCTCTCAGGCTTTGCACTTTCTCTGCGCTGTCTCCACTTCTTGCTTTCCTCCTTTTCCACTTTCCTTTCCTTACTTTCACTTCTTGTTGTTTACTCTAGCCCCTGCCTGGGCTACGCCTCACTCCTTCCACTTCCTCCTCCCTGACTAGACTCTTACATGTCCCTCACTGGACTCCTCACTCAAGCTCTCCCTGAGCTCTTCTGCCTGGTTTCCTCCCTCCTCCAGCACTGTGACCTCCTCGGTGGGCGGAGCCAACCGCCTGGCCCACCCCGTGGTGTGCATCAACAGTCTCTGGAAGAGGGCAACAAGGATTTGTGTTTTGACTGTGGTGTTCCTACCTGGGATGTGGGGTGTGGGTGTTGTGTTCTGTGTCCCCTGGCTTGCCCAGGGCGACACATTCCCCCTTAGCAAAATGCAGACCGTCCGCGGGCTGCCGTCCTACACCGGTTTTATTTTTCTGTAAAAAGGGGATAACAGGGTTAAACAAACATACATTTCAATAACTCTTCCCAAGACGGGAGGCACATTTTCTTTTAACGTTACAACGGTGTACGGTCACGGTTTCCGCTCTCTCCCACCCAAGCAACCTGGCCCTGATGCTGCCCCTAAAACCCAGGCAGCACCCCTTGACCCACAGTCCAGCACAAGTCACCCGAGCGGGATCTGTCCTTCCCTCCAGAGGGTAGCCACCGGTTCCTTTGGTGGCTGGGCCCTGGCCTGCTCTGCTCAGGGCCCTCCCTCCAACCTGCCTCTCCGGAGGCGGCATGCGGAAACGGTAACGGTACCCAACATATTTACAAGCCACTAACGTTTGTGGTTGCCCTGCAGAGTTCACGGGCTTGTCCATGATTAGTTCCCATGCATAAACTTTTAACGGTCCCCACGGGGACAACGGTGCCGGCTCCAGCCGGTTCAAATCACAAAGGCAAATCTGGTGAAAACTCGGTAATCATTTTTCATTTTTCAAAACTTTCAAAACTGTTAACAGACACACACCAACCTTTTACCTTTGCGGGCCCCTCTTACTCACAGAACGGTCTCCCTGTACCTAAGTGGGGGTCTACCTAGGTTGGAACGGGTGGACCTTCGGGGCCCGGTGTCAGTGGTGCTAGACAGTGGGGTAGAGGGAACAATCGGTTCCTCCTCCCGGCTATGGTGTGGGGCAGGCGGAGGTGCAGGGGGGCTGGGTACAGGTTCATCCCTGGGCACTGGCACTGGTTCTGGCTCACGGTTAACCGCTTCCACTACTTCTTCATCCACGGGTTGTGGGAACAGTATCACTGGAAGGATCACCGCGCCGTTCTGCGTAGGCCAGTTTGCTGGGAAGTCACCCATTACAGTGTGGATTACCTCTGCTGCCTTTTCCACTGGTGGAGGAACCGGTACTTCAGCCTCTGCTTTCAACGCTGGGGGGCATTTTTTTAGATGGTCCCGAGAAACTGTGGCCAGGGTGCCCCCTTGGTCACGACTGATCTGGTAGGTCTTCCCATTGTCCCACTCGGTGGGTTGTACGACGTAAGGGACTTGCTCCCACTGGTCATCCAGTTTGTGGGCTTTTCTCTTCCGTTTCAGCACCACATCTCCTGGCTGGAAAGGACCTGCAGGCGCCTTCTGGTTGAACCGGTGCTCTTGCTGTTCTCGACTTCGACTGAGGTTTTTCTCCACATACTCCTGGATTTGCCGGTACTGGGCCCTCCTCCGACTTTCCCATTCTGCCGTTGAAGGGAGTGCTTCCGGAGCCTCCAACCCCATTTCCAGATCCACCGGCAGGCGGCCAGGCCGGGCCCTCATCAGATACGCTGGGGTGCACTTCGTCGAGCTGGATGGGATATTATTGTACATGTCGACCAAGTCGGGTAACTTTTCCGGCCACATGTTCCGTTCTTCCAGCGGTAACGTCTTGAGGAGCCCCAGGACCAAGTGATTCATTTTCTCGCACATGCCGTTGGTTTGGGCGTGGTACGGGGTGGTCCGGATCTTCTTGCAGCCGTACAACTGGCAGAATTCGTGAAACACTTCTGCTTCAAAAGCCGGGCCTTGGTCGGTCAGCACCTTCTCGGGGTACCCGTGGGGGCGGCAAAAATAGGCCTGGAACGCTCGGGCAGCGGTTCGACCAGTCAGGTCCTTAACGGGGACTACCACCATGAATCTTGAGTAGTGGTCTACCATGGTCAATGCGTAGGTGTACCCACTTCGGCTAGGGGTAAGTTTGACATGGTCCAGGGCGACCAGCTCCAGCGGCTGATGGGTGACTATGGGATGTAACGGTGCCCTCTGGCTAGTCTCGTCCTTTCTCCTCAGTGTACAAGGACCGCACTCTCGGCACCAGGCTTCCACCGATTCACGCATCCCACTCCAATAGAACCGCTCCCTCAACAGCATCTCCAGCTTCTTCCACCCGAAGTGGCCAGCACCATCATGGTATGCCCGCAGGACAGTAGCAACCTCAGCTTGAGGAACGATCAACTGGCATATTTTCTCATGGGTCTTTGGGTTGATCAGCTCACGGTACAGCCTCCCTTGGTGTAGGTAGAGCCGTTTTCGTTCTTTCCACAAACGTTGGGCTTCGGCTGGAGCGGCAGGGTCTATCCCAATAGCACCTTGTTCCACCAGGGTCTTGACAAGGCGGACAGCCGGCACTTGGTCCTGGGCGTCCTGCCACTCTTGACTGGGCCGCGGGTCCAGATCCACCCGTTGCTGACATACTTGTACCCTCTCAGTATGCGGCTGGTGAAACGCAGGCAATTCAATCTCCTCGAGGTCGTCATCCTCACACCCCTCTTCTGACAAATGGGGCATCCGGGAGAGTGCATCTGCATTGATGTTGACACGACCAGCTCGGTACTTTATGGTGAAATCATAGTTGGCTAACCGGGCTACCCACCGCTGCTCCAGCGCGCCCAACTTGGCCGTGTTCAGGTGAGTTAGCGGATTGTTGTCCGTAAACGCGGTGAATTTTGCCGCCGCCAGGTAGTGGCGGAACCGCTCTGTGATAGCCCACACCAACGCCAATAGCTCGAGCTTGAAGGAGCTATAGTTCTCAGGGTTCCTTTCGGTCGGCCGGAGTTTTCGGCTGGCGTAGGCAATCACCTTCTCCTTCCCATCCTGGACCTGGGACAAGACCGCTCCTAGCCCCACGTTACTGGCGTCCGTGTGGAGGATGAACGGGCGCCCATAGTCAGGGTACGCCAAGACCTCTTCTCCGGTCAAGGCCGCCTTCAACTGGCCAAAGGACTCCTCATGCTTGTCCTCCCACAACAGTGGAGCTCCAATAGGTCTACCACCTTTGGTCTGTCCCACGAGGAGATCTTGCATGGGGGCAGCCATCTTCGTGTACCCCTTTATAAAGCGCCGGTAGTACCCCACCAGACCCAGGAACTGCCTTACCTCCCTCACTGTGGTTGGTCTCGGCCAGCTCTGGATGGCAGTAATCTTCTCAGGGTCGGGGGCGACACCATCCGCACTCACCACGTGCCCGAGATACTGCACCCTGGGTTTCAGCAGATGGCACTTCGAGGGCTTCAACTTCATCCCGAACTTGGCAAGGGACGCGAACACCTCGGCCAGGTGCTCCAGATGGGCCTCATACGTCTGGGAATAAACAATCACATCATCCAAATACAGCAGGACGGTCTCGAAGTTTAGATGTCCCAGACAGCACTCCATCAACCGTTGGAAGGTCCCGGGGGCATTGCACAGCCCAAACGGCATGCTATTGAATTCGCATAGCCCCATCGGGGTGGTGAAGGCGGTCTTTTCCCGGTCCTCGGGGGCCACGGCCACTTGCCAGTATCCGCTGGTGAGGTCAAGGGTCGAGAAGTAGTTTGCAGTTCTCAGTGCAGCCAAAGATTCTTCAATACGAGGCAAGGGATAGGCATCTTTATGGGTTATCTGGTTGATCTTCCGGTAGTCCACACACATCCGCATGGTACCATCCTTCTTCTTGACCAGTACCAACGGAGCGGCCCAGGGACTACAACTGTCCCGAATAACCCCTGCCTCCTTCATATTCTTCAACATATCTTTGGCACACTGATAATGTGCAGGGGGAATAGGTCTATACCTCTCTTTGATAGGGGGATGTTCACCCGTGGGAATGTGGTGTTGGACCCCCTTGATCTGCCCAAAGTCTAGGGGGTGCTTACTAAAAACCTGTTCGTACTCCTGCACTACCCGGTGTACCCCTGCCCTGTGATGTGTAGGGGTATCATCAGTGCCCACATGTAGCTGTTGGTGCCACTCCTTGGTGTCCCCCTGGGGTGGGGAAGTGCTGCTGGTAGGTGGGAGTGTGGATGGACGGGCTTCTTGGATAGTGTGAGGGTCCAGGGTGAGCAGCTTGGCAATGGTGGCATACCGGGGAAGCCTGACTTCTTCCTCCCCACAGTTCAACACTCTCACAGGCACTCTCCCTTTCTTCACATCTACCACCCCTCGGGCGGCCACTACAGTGGGCCAGTGCTCGGAAGGCATGGGTTCTATCATCGCAGGGTAGTCACGCCCCTGAGGCCCTACTGCTGCCCTACACCAGATCATCATCTCACTCCTAGGGGGCACAGTCAATGGAGCAACATCCATCACTCGCACTCGCACTCCACCAATCTCCCCTCCGGTTGAGCTTACATGCTGGCGGTACATCAGGGCGCGGATCTCACGCTGCACAGCCCTCTGCCGGCTCCCCGCCGCCGTGGCGGCTAGCTGCTGCAAAAGGTTCAACACATCAGCCATGCAGTGTTCCATCACATTGGTTCCCAACACTATTTTCGGGTTATGATCACTAGGCTCATTCATGATCACAATCATACCCTGGTGTTGCAGTTCAGCTTGCCCCACTGTCATAGCCACCTCTTTATACCCCACCTGAGTCAATGGAAGTCCATTAGCGGCAATCAAATTTATACTATTGTCTGGAGGCGCCAGTTCGTCTGTGGCCCAATATTGCTGGTACAATGTGTACGGTATGGTAGTTACCTGTGATCCAGTGTCCAAGAGAGCCATCACGGGTATGCCGTCCACAGCCACAGGGATAATAGGGCGGGCCCCGACGTATCGGTCTCGCCAGTCCGGGGGGCCACGGTGTTCTACTCCTGAGGATTGGCCCGGGGCCCCAGGGGTTGCTCGTTTAACGGGCACTGTCGGTAAACATGACCCGGCTTACGGCACTTGTAGCAGATTGGAGGTCTGCTCCGCGGGTTGTTAGCGCTTCTCTGCTGCATCCAGGGAACATCTTCGGGACTGTCAGCAAGCTGTATCTGCGCTGGGGGCTGAGATCTGGTCAGAGGTTGAAGCGCAGCAAGGATTTTGGCAAGGTCTCCGTCCATGCGACGGACCTGGGCTGCCAGTTCTTCCACTGTGCTGCTCGATGCTGCGGGTAATAAGGAGGTTGGTTTGGCTGAGGCCGCCACAACGGGAGCTGTCTCGACGGGCCACAGGACGGGTTCCAGAGCTTCAGCAGCTGGGGGCTGTAGTGCTTTGATAGCCCGCTCCTTTAACACAGCAAAGTCCACATCGGGGTGTTCCAGGGCCCACAGCCGGAGTTGTTTACGATCCTCAGGGGACCTCATCCCCTGCGCAAATTGCTCCACTAACATCTTATTACTATCCGCCTCATTAATAGAGTTCACCCGCTTCAGCGTGCGGAGGGCGGTCTGCAGACGTAGAGCATAGTCCCGAATGCTATCCCCAGCTCGTTGCCGGCACTGGTAAAACTGCATCCTCAGCTCAGCTTCAGTCCGGGTCTCGAAGGCAGTCTGTAGCTTCTCAAAGATGGTGGCTACAGAGAGCCGGTCCCCCTCGGCCCAGGTCTCCGCTTCCTGCTCCGCCGCACCGGTTAGCTGGCCTAGCACTATCGCTGCACGTTGCTTATCAGTCAGGGGGTACAGCTCTAGCAACGGGTTAAGCTTTTTCCGGAAGGCCTGCAATGCATCCGGTTTCCCGTCATACTGCGGTAGCCAGGCAGCTCCGGGCGCATAGGGCAAGGAAAACGGCATGACCTGAGCAAGCGCGGGGGCCGCGGCACCTCCCGCCAGTACGGCCGGGACCTGGGAAGGCCCATTCCCATCCGCGGGTGCCGCTGCGGCTGCGACCACCGCTCCTCCTGCGGCTTCGTCGGGCGCAGACATCTTGTTTCCGTCCCCCTTAGCTCTTTCCGGCCCCTCCTCTTTCGGGGCGGGGTTTTGGCCTTCGCGCCTCTACTGCTCGAGAAGACGCTCGAGCGGGAACTTTTCGCGCCAAAGATGGCGGCTTCTGAAATTTTTCTGCCGGATGCCTCCGGCTGTAACAAGGCGCACCTCTACCTGACGGCAGAGCGGTAAGATCCTGTTCGTGACGCCAAGTTGTCGCGGGCGGGGAGGAGGGTGTCAGCACACCGCGCTCACCCCTTCTGCTCGGGTCCGGCAGCTGCTCCTGGTGGCTCGAGCTGTAGGCCGGATCCCGGGGTGTCTCGAGCGACACTCCTCGCCCGTGAGTGAAAGGGGGGTGTTTGATGGGGTTATAGTTCGTGACGCCACCCACGGTTGTGGTGATGGCACCACCGCTGCTCAGTGTGGGGGTCCCGGGGATGGTGATGGGAGCAGCCAGGTGTTGTGTTGCCCCTCCGTGGGTAGGGGTTGGTGATCCCGGTGAAGAGATGTAAAGTGTAGGGCCTGGAGGGCGCAGGGACGCGGGGGCAGCGCTGTGCCTTGCGGCACTGTGGTACTCACTCAGCCTGAGACACGGACACAGTTTGTACGGTAAACCAACGGCTGGTAGGACGGTCCCACAGACGGCTGCACCTGCACTCCCGGTAGGTGACGGTGACGTCTCTCTTCCTTGCACCTGTGTTGTCTGATGGTATCGGTGGATTCCCTCCGGTTACCCGCTCCCCGACTGCAATCTGGGCCGGAGGAGCTCTACACTTTGCCCGCAGGCGCTGGCCCTGGGGAAACTGGTGCCTTGGCGGTGGCGGTGTCTCCCCGGTAATGGTCGGGCTGTTGCCGTCAATCGGGACTTTGTTGCTGGGGGATCTACGTCCCCTTCACTGACGGATTCGGCAAATTGGGCGACTCCTAGCCTTGCCGGGGTCCGAGAGGCCCCTGCCCTGGTGCTGACTGTCCTTCGGAACACTGCTCCAGACCACCGGGCACACAGCCAACGGGGTCCTTCCAGGAACTTCCGAACCGTCCCACTCCGGACAGTCACCGCCGTCGCTGACCTTGCTGTTCTAGCCCTACACACAGCTGGGCTCTCAGGCTTTGCACTTTCTCTGCGCTGTCTCCACTTCTTGCTTTCCTCCTTTTCCACTTTCCTTTCCTTACTTTCACTTCTTGTTGTTTACTCTAGCCCCTGCCTGGGCTACTCCTCACTCCTTCCACTTCCTCCTCCCTGACTAGACTCTTACATGTCCCTCACTGGACTCCTCACTCAAGCTCTCCCTGAGCTCTTCTGCCTGGTTTCCTCCCTCCTCCAGCACTGTGACCTCCTCGGTGGGCGGAGCCAACCGCCTGGCCCACCCCCTGGTGTGCATCAACAGTCTCTGGAAGAGGGCAACAAGGATTTGTGTTTTGACTGTGGTGTTCCTACCTGGGATGTGGGGTGTGGGTGTTGTGTTCTGTGTCCCCTGGCTTGCCCAGGGCGACACAGTAGCCTTCCCCTTGCCTGTCTGGGGTGGTCTTCCTCCTCTGCAGCCGTCACCTTGTCCTGGGTGTCCTCTTCCTTTACCCTTCTGGAGTGTATTCATCCTCTTCTGCAGCCTTCCCCTTGCCCAACCAGGGTGTCTTCCTTCTCTGCAGTGTTCCGCTTGACCCTCTTGGGTGTCCTCCTCCTCTGCAGTCTTCCCCTTGTCCTACCTGGGTGTCCTCCTCCTCTGCATCCTTTCCCTTGTCCCTCCTGAATGTCCTCTCCTGTGCCATGTTCCCCTTGTCCCTCTGGGGTGTCCTCCTCTGCAGTCTTCCCCTTGCCCTTCCGGGGTGTCCTTCACTGCAGTCTTCCCATTGTCCCTGTCGCGGGCGGGGAGGAGGGTGTCAACGCTGCGCTCTCCCACTGCTCGGGTCCGGCCGCCGCTGCTCTGCGGCTACTGCTGCTCGGTGGCTCGAGCGATAGGCCGGATCCCGGGGACTCGAGCGGCGCTCCTCGCCCGTGAGTGAAAGGGGTGCTTTGTTGGTGGGGGATTTGATTAATGTCCGTGACGCCACCCACGGTTCTGGTGATTGTGTGGACACCACCGCTGCTCTGTCTGGGGATCCCGGGAGTGGTGGTATGTAGCAGCTAAATGTTGGTTTGCCCCTCCGTGGGTAGGGGGGGTTGGTGGTCCCGGGGCCCGATGATGGGGAGTTGGGATGGTTGACAGGCAGGTTATGGGGCCTGTGGAGGTGCAGGGACGCAGGGGCAGCGCTGTGCCGCACGGCACGGAGGTACTCACTCAGCCCAAGGATGATGACACAGTTCACGGTAAACAAACGGCTGGTTGGACGAGTCCCTCGGACGGCTGCGGTGTAGATGTTCCCTGCAAGTTAGCGGTGACTGTCTCTTCCCTGCACCTAGAAACGTTTGTTGGTAGCGATGGATTCCCACCGGTAACCCGCTCCCCAGCTTGGATATGAGCCGGAGGAGCCCCTCTCTTGCCCGCAGGCGCTGGCCCTGGGAAACTGGTGCCTTGGCGGTGGCGGTGTCTCCCCTTCACGGTTGGACTGTTGCCTTCAATCGGGACTTTGCTGCTGGGAGACCCGGAGGTCCCCTTCACTGACGGATTTGGCAAATTACGGCGACTCCTAGCCTTGCCGGGATCCGAAAGGCCCCTGCCAATGGTGCTGGCTTCTCTTTGTATACCGCTCCGGTACCGCCGGGCCACCACCCGTCCACGGTCCTTTCGGCAACCTCCGATCAGCCTCTCCTGCAGACGGTCACCGCCGTCTGCCAACCTTGCTGTCTCAGTCCGGGGCACACACCCGGACCAACTTCAGGCTCTGTTGCTGTCACTTTCCTTCACTTCCACTCCTGTTACTTGCTCCTCTACCACTTCCTTCTACTCTCAAACTCAATCTTCAACTAACTAACTGCTGGTTTTCCCGCCTCCAGGACTGTGAACTCCTCGGTGGGCGGAGCCAACCGCCTGGCCCACTCCCTGGTGTGAACATCAGCCCCTGGAGGAGGGCAACAAGGATTTGTGTTCTGACCTTGGTGTGCCTGCAGGGAATGTGGGGTGTGTGGTGGTGTCTTGACCTGTGACCCCTGGCTTGCCCAGGGCGTCACATCCCCTCTGGGTGTCTTCCTCCTCTGCAGTCTTCCTCTTGTCACTCCTAGGTGTTCCCCTCCTCTGCAGGCTACCCCTTGTCCTTTTGGGAGTGTCCTCCTTCTCTGCAGTTTTCCCCTTGTCTCTCCAGGGTATCCTCCTCCTGTGCAGTCTTCCCCTTGTCTCTCCTGGGCGTCCTCCTCCTCTGCAGTCTTCCCCTTGTCACTCCTAGGTGTTCCCCTCCTCTGCAGACTACCCCTTGTCCTTTTGGGAGTGTCCTCCTTCTCTGGAGTCTTCCCCTTGTTTCTCCAGGGTGTCCTCCTCCTGTGCAGTCTTCTCCTTGTCACTCCTGGGCGTCCTCCTCCTCTGCAGTCTTCCCCTTGTCCCTCTGGAGTGTCCTTTACTGCAGTCTTCACCTTGTCCCCCCTGGCTGTCACCCTCCTGTGCTGTGTTCCCCTTGTCCCTCTGGGGTGTCCTCCTCTGCAGTCTTCCCCTTGTCCTTCCGGGGTGTCCTCCTCTGCAGTCTTCCCATTGTCCCCCCTGGGTGTCTTCCTCCTCTGCAGTCTTCTCCTTGTTCCTCATGGGTGTCCTCCTCTGCAATCTTTCTTGTGTCCCCCTCCTCTGCAGTCTTCCCCTTGTCTCTCCTGGGTGTCCCCCTCCCCTCCTCTGCAGTCTTCCCCTTGTCTCTCCTGCATGTCCCCCTCCTCTGCAGTCTTCCCCTTGTCTCTCCTGCATGTCCCCCTCCTCTGCAGTTTTCCTCTTGTCTCTCCTGCATGTCCCCCTCCTCTGCAGTCTTCTCCTTGTCCCTCTGGGGTGTCCCCCTCCTCTGCAGTCTTCCCATTGTCCCCCCTGGGTGTCCCCCTCCTCTGCAGTCTTCTCCTTGTCCCCCCTGGGTGTCTTCCTCCTCTGCAGTCTTCTCCTTGTCCCTCTGGGGTGTCCCCCTCCTCTGCAGTCTTCCCATTGTCCCCCCTGGGTGTCCCCCTCCTCTGCAGTCTTCTCCTTGTTCCTCATGGGTGTCCTCCTCAGCAGTCTTCCCATTGTCCCCCCTGGGTGTCTTTCTCCTCTGCAGTCTTCTCCTTGTCCCTCTGGGGTGTCCCCCTCCTCTGCAGTCTTCTCCTTGTTCCTCATGGGTGTCCTCCTCAGCAGTCTTCCCCTTGTCCCCCCTGGGTGTCTTTCTCCTCTGCAGTCTTCTCCTTGTTCCTCATGGGTGTCCTCCTCTGCAGTCTTCTCCTTGTTCCTCATAGGTGTCCTCCTCTTCGGTCCTTCCCAAAGTCTTTCTCCTCTAATTCTCACAGTATCTAATTGCCATATTACTATACATAGTTTATGTACACTGCCTATTAAGCAGATGTTTCTTCCCGCTGTTCCTATAGGTAAATCTGGCCCTGCTCCTTGCTCCTTTCTCTCTGCCTCCTGTTTCTCCCCATGGCCCAATTAGTTGTCATAATAGTAAATAGTGTAGTGCCCCCATCATCTGTGTATTCTCCATCTTCTCTTATATCTCTCGTATATCGTATAGCTGTTTATGGCTGCTAATGATTGTTAGAAGTTTTATTTGTTTTTTATTGTATTTTCTACTCTTCTTCTCATTAGGATCCGCTCAGGGTTCGGTGCGGGGTCCACAAACCGTCCGGTGAGGGCTCCATGGAACGTCCAACGCCGATGTAAGGAAATCCCGGAAGTGCTACTTTGGAAAGTTTCCAATGTTTCTCCACATTTACAGGAACTGTGATGAAATCCTGTTGATCGGACATTAGACGGGAGCTCAGCCCTGAGAATATTCACGAGGGGTCAAGTAAACAGTGAAGATAAGGGAAGTTACATTTATGTCCTTCCGATAGGATCTGGTCAGCAAAAAGCAGAGGAGCTGCGGAGGCGCAATCATCGGGACTGGGAATGTTTTTCTTAAAGAAGGTTTAAATTTAACAGAACTTTTAATTCTCATGATCACAGAACTGGGGCGAGGAGACGCTGCCCGTGGTGCTACCTTGTAATTTGAAAAGGGTTCATTTTTGGGGGAAAAAAATAAAAATGAATTGGGACATAGCTCAACACTTACAGCAGGTGAAATAAATATTGAACACGTCACCAATTTTTTAATTAAATTTATTTGGAAAAGATCTATCTTTCTCACCAGATGTCGGTTACAACCTATCCAATCCACACAAGCAAAGAGATCATATAATAGACGTCCATAAATTAAGTTATGTGTAATAATGAGAAATAACACAGGGAAAAAGTATTCCCCTTTGTTGGTGCTGAAGCTTCCAGACACCTCCTATATGGAGACACTAGTTGCCTGCATTGCTTAGGATTTTGGCCCATTCTTCCACACACACACTCCTCACATCCTGCAGGTCCTGGCTTTTTCTATATGTGAGCTTTAAGCGGGCTTTACACGCTACGATATATCTAACAAGATGTCGGCGGGGTCACGTCGTAAGTGACAATCATCCGGCATCGTTAGTATATCGTAGCGTGTGACAGCTATGAACGAGCAGAAATACTCACTTTCTCGTTCATCGTTGACACGTCGCTCATTTTCTGAAAATCGCACGTCCTGTTGTTCATCGTACCAGGGCAGCACACGTCGCTCCGTGTGACACCCCGGGAACGATGAACTGCAGCTTACCTGTGGCCGCCGGCAATGCTGAAGGAAGAAAGTGGGCGGGATGTTTACGTCCCGCTTATCTCCGCCCCTCCGCTTCTATTGGCCGGCCGCTGTGTGACGTCACTGTGACGCTGCACGACCCGCCCCCTTAGGAAGGAGGCGGGTCGCTGGCCAGAGCGACGTCGCAGGGAAGGTAAGTGCTTGTGACGGGGGTGAGCAAGGTTGTGCGATACGGGCAGCGATATGCCTGTGTCGCACAACCGACGGGGGCAGGTACGATCGCTTGCGATCTTGCTAGCGAGATCCGAGCGTGTAAAGCCCGCTTTAGTACATTCCCCTTTGTTGGTACTGAAGCTTCCAGACACCTCCTGTATGGAGACACTAGTTGCCTGCATTGCTCGGGTGGATTTTGGCCCATTCTTCCACACACACACTCCTCACGTCCTGCAGATCCCGGCTCCTCCTATGGTATCTGAGCTTTAGTTCCTTCCAGACATTTTCTATTGGACTCAGCTCCAGTGATCGACTCGGCCATTCTAACAGATTTATTTTCTTTCTATGCAACCAGTTGGTAGTTTCCTTGTCTGTGTGTTTGGGATCATTGTCTTGCTGAAATGTCTCCCTTCGTTTCATCTTCATCATCATCATCATCATCATCATCCTGGTAGATGGCCGCAAATTTTTATCAGGAATGTCTCAGGGCATTTGTCCTTTCATCCTTCCTTCAATTATATGAAGTTTTCCAGTCCTGTGTGCTGAAAAACAGACGCACACCATGATGTTCCCACCTCCACACTTCACTGGTGCTGGAGTCTTGGGGTAATTTGCCTTTTGGCCTCCAAGCATGGTGTGTATTATGGCCTCCAAAAAGTTCAATTTTGGTCTCATCTGATCAGTCTATATTCTCCAGTATTTCACAGACTTCTCTAAATGTTGTTGAAGAAATGTTAAACGCTCTTGAATCTTCTTTTTATTCAGTAATGGAGTCTAGAGTGGTGAGCGTGCATACAGGAGCGTGCATACAAGAGCGTGCATACAGGAGCGTGCATACAAGAGCATGCATACAGGAGCATGCATACAGGAGCGTGCATAGAGGCCATGGAGGGGAAGGGCATTGGTCATTGTTTTCTTTAAAATAATTGTACCGGCTGATTCCAGGTCTTTCTCTAGTTCTTCACATGTGGTCCTTGGCTCTTGGACAACTCTTCTGATAATTTTTTCACTTCTTTGTCTGAAATCTTACGGGTCATAATCTACTGGGCATACACCCGTAATTGAGAAAAGGTACATCTGTAACAGCTAGTATAACATTGACCCAAAACAAGCTTAAAAATAGTAACCTATCCTCAAAAATCACAGTGATGACATTTTGGTGTCACATGGTGTTCGGTTCTAAACTTACCAAATGTCATGGCATCTTCTAACTGTGTTCACACTACAGAGTCTGACACGCCACCTGGTGCTCTTTGAGTTGCTCAGTTAGCCGGGCGTCGACCAGTTGTGAGTTTACTGGTGGTCGTACCACAACCTCCAACAGGAACGCAGGGCCTCAGAACTCGGAGCTTAATCCTGTCATGGTGCTTCCGACAGCTTCGGCAATCCACAGGTTTGTAGGCAAATGTAAAAGGTAATACAATAGTAGGGGAAGGTAAGCAGGAGGTCGCAGGGGCTGATTCCGTAGTCCGGCTCTGTGTAGTGGCCAAGCTCTCTGGTCTGGTGTGACTGTCATGTGGTTGGTTCCTGCATGCGCAGACACCCAGATCATATGGCATGAGCAGCCTGGATTTTTCCTTTCCACAGTTTCCTTCTCCTTTTGAGGATAAAAGTGACTGAAAGTAGACCCACCGATACCAGCGTCCTTCCCCCATTCCCACCAATCTTAGTCCTCACCTCCTCAGCCCCTTACCTCCTCAGCCCCTCACCTCATCAGTCCTCACCTCATCAGTCCTCACCTCCTCAGCCCTTCACCTCCTCAGCCCCTCACCTCCTCAGTCCTCACCTCATCAGTCCTCACCTCCTCAGCCCCTCACCTCCTCAGTCCTCACCTCCTCAGTCCTCACCTCCTCAGTCCTCACCTCATCAGTCCTCACCTCATCAGTCCTCACCTCATCAGTCCTCACCTCCTCAGCCCCTCACCTCCTCAGCCCCTCACCTCATCAGTCCTCACCTCCTCAGCCCTTCACCTCCTCAGCCCCTCACCTCCTCAGTCCTCACCTCATCAGTCCTCACCTCCCCAGCCCCTCACCTCCTCAGTCCTCACCACCTCAGTCCTCACCTCATCAGTCCTAACCTCATTAGTCCCCACCTCCTCAGCCCCTCACCTCCTCAGCCCCTCACCTCATCAGTCCTCACCTCCTCAGTCCTCACCTCCTCAGCTCTTCACCTCCTCAGGCCTTCACCTCATCAGTCCTCACCTCCTCAGCCCCTCACCTCATCAGCCCCTCACCTCCTCAGCCCCTCACCTCATCAGTCCCTACCTCATCAGTCCTCACCTCCTCAGCCTCTCACCTCATCAGTCCTCACCTCCTCAGTCCTCACCTCCTGAGTCCTCAGCCACAGAAATCTTTCTTTTTTTTTCCTGTCAGAAAAAGACCCGGAAATTTCCTCACTGCTGCTTCACTTCCTTTTACTATATAAGACAAGGCTAGTTTTAAGAAAGACCAGCAGAGGGCAGTGTAGATGCTGTAGATGCTACAACTCTCAGAGCAAGGATTCAGAAGGCACAGATAATGTCCAACATTATAGAGAAACACATGGCTCATCAGGAGACATTCTAGTAGTGTCTACTCTGGGTCACTACAGTCGGTCTAGCGGGAGTTAATTCCTGCTGGCCTGTGCATTGCTGTTTGGTTCACGGATTTCTTGAGGCATTTCACAGCTGCCTCTCCCCTTTCAAAGATGGCGGAACCTGCTCTTCCATGCTGATGATAGCTTATGTGATTCCGGTCATTGAGCATGTTTATGCAGCCTCTGCTGTACTGTTGTATTCAAGTCTGGTGTGTTGTGGAAATATTCTTGTTGTTTGATTATTTCCTTCCTTTTCTTTATTTCCTCCTGAGCACATTTTGTCTATACCTCTGTGAGTGTTTGCTATGGATTTGAGTATTGGTTTCTCCCTGTCTGTTTTTTCGTGTGGGATTAACCACTCCAGTCCCGGCACTCTCCTAGGTTGGGGGTGAGGGGAGATTAGATCAGGGCTATTCAGGAGTTAGGGCTACGCTGGCGGTCCAGACCTCACCACCATCAGGCATACCTCTCGGATAAGGGACAGTTAGGGGCTCCTCTAGCCTAAGAGCCAGTTTAGGAGTCCCATTCCCAGTACTACATCACTCATCATGACATTTGGACACATATATCATAATGGTGGTCTTATTAGAATACATGAATACATGAATCACAATGGTGATATCAATAAAATAAATGAAACGGTCTCACATAAGTGGAAGTCTCATAGGGTAGGGTCACTTTAATGGCCATCACAGCGTCGGTTCAGCTCCAGGTAATGAGCTCTATCCTTGAGGTACAAAACACTCTGACACCGTGAGGCCGGGGCCACACGGGGACTAATGTGATCCTCGCATGACACTCGGCTCACGCTGGCAGCACAGCAGGAGCTGAGTGTCATGCGAGTGTCACTGTGACTGAGGTCCGATCATGCGATCGGACCTCAGCTGCGGGGGACGGGACGGCTCTGAGGAGGGGAGGGACGCCGAGTCTTCACAGCAGGTATACACATGCTGGTAAACAGCCAGCAATGAGCAGCCCCAGGCGATCTGCAGTACCCCGACAGCTGGCACCATGGATACAATACAGTCTCTAGTTGAAACAACAGCAGCAGCAGGCGGAGTCGTGGATCCATCCTGTATGGAGGGATGGATGGATACAGCAGCAGCGACCGCTGTGGATTCTTGCAGCAGTGGGTATCGTGGTAGCCGGCTGTTGTGGATGTTCATAGCAGCAGCAGTTTAGGATAGCACTGAAACATAGACACAAAACAGCAGCAGCAACAATAGCACTTACGGACCTGAGAACTAGCAACGTAACTCATTTATTGGCCAGGCACCTCCCTTACAGGGAAGGTGCCTTAAATACGGAAATCTCTCAGTTGATCTGAGAGGCACTTCCGGGATAGGGTGCGCTGGCCCTTTTAGAAAAGGGGCATGGCCACATATGCACCCTACGAGCATTCCCAGGTGGCCTGTGTGTGTTGTGCAGGCCCCAGGAGACAGCAGCATGATCTGAGGATGGGGCGGACACTGCAGGATGGCAAGGCAGGTAAGAAAACTGATGTCCTCGCTGGAGGACCAGGGCAGGACAGCGCGGGAACACCGGTCATGCAGTGGGCAGGGGATTTCTATAATTCTCATCCACTTGGGTGGAACTATAAGACTCTGTGTTTTTTGGGCAACAAAAATGCACAATGTCAAAAACTCATCGTGGGAACTTAACCTTATATTGCAATAATGTTATTACTCAATCTTATATAGCGGTATTATTGGAAAAATAGATGGCAGTAAATCTTGATTTCCTGCAGACAGGGTAATATTAGTATAAAGAAGCGTCTGGGACACCATGGGCCTGTGTGATTATGCCAGGGCTGAATTAGGCCCAGTCTGTCCCTGATATAGTCTTTTAGGCACTTGGATCTGGTAAGGAAGATGTCCCCAGAATAAAGTATAGGACCACGCCCACTTGGCTAACAAGACTACCGTATGTTTATACACAGGGAAGAGGAGGCCATATGGCGCAGGAACAAAAGAAGAACATCGTTGGATTCAGTAGATCAGGCAAAAAACCCCATATTTATGGCAAATAAAAATATTACAATAAAAGGAACAAGGTCGTGATTTATAAATTAAGTAGAAAAACAAACCGCAGCCTTAGTCATCTGGGTGCATGTAACAATAACAGCGTAAAATAAATCCCAAAATAGTCCTGAAGGGTTTAACAAATAATGACAGGGGCAATGGTGTTACAGAATATGAGGGAGGGGGGAATGGTGTAAAATTAACCAGTGCAAACACAGACCCTGGACTCTTGGTGGTGTGGGTCTGCGGCACAGAGAGAGGAGCTGGCCGCACGGTAAGGTCCACCGATCGCCTTATAGTCTATATGTGGGGCCTCCATATAAAATGTTGCCCCGGAGGCAGGAAGGGGGGGAAGGTGTGACTTTATATTATGCACTCGATCACTTCTGCCTCTTTGCACTAATTTTAGGGGCACTTCATAGATGCCAAATCCTGGTACAACGATGTATGCATAGAAGAAGCGACTCTACAACATAGGGGATATAGCATAGGGGATATAACATAGGGGATATAACATAGGGGATATAACATAGGGGATATAACATAGGGGATATGACATAGGGGATATAGCATAGGGGATATAACATAGGGGATATAACATAGGGGATATAACATAGGGGATATGACATAGGGGATATAGCATAGGGGATATAACATAGGGGATATGACATAGGGGATATAGCATAGGGGATATAACATAGGGGATATAACATAGGGGATATAACATAGGGGATATAACATAGGGGATATAACATAGGGGATATAACATAGGTGATATAACATAGGGGATATAGCATAAGGGATATAACATAGGGGATATGACATAGGGGATATAGCATAGGGGATATAACATAGGGGATATAACATAGTGGATATAGCATAGGGGATATAACATAGGGGATATAACATAGGGGATATATAGGAGGGAAGTGATTTGTCACTCATTTACAAATGTCAAAATAGACCCCATTGGGTTTTGCCATCCAGAGAAGCAAGGACTGTTTTTTACCTTTCTCCGCCAAATCATTTTCTTGACCTATGACTTCCACCAGCTGCTTTGTTTCTTGGCATTTTGCTCTCCTGACAATTTCTTCTTGTTAGTGGGGATCTTAATAATAAGCTGGTCACTAAGTGTTCCCATTGCTGGATGCCCGAATAAACAGTTTTGACTTGTGGGACAACCTGGCAGTAAGTGTTTCCCAGTGGCGCCACCACAGCACCACAGGAGAAGTGAAGTACTACATGATGTCCATTCGCATTAATAAGACAAAACAATCACTGATCTCGGGGAGACCAGCCTGAGAAAACACTGCCGGCAGCCAGCGAGGGCGCTCAACACAGTGAAATCCTAGGTGCAGTGCCACCTGGGAGGTAAGCAAATCAAAAAAGGTCCGTGGAGCCTCTGTTAGGAGTCTCGACACGGAAAATAGCCAGATATCCCTCCGGGAATGACCTAGCCAAGCAGTGGCTCTTTTTAGGAGACCACCATAACCACCATATTAAGTAGCCCTTTTAGTCAATATCCAGCTCTTGACGAGTTTAAAGATATGACAAGGGAACTACCAAGGCCAGGTATCCATCCACAGATGGCTGTTTCGGGGTATTGCCCCTCATCAATGTGGAAAAGGATTCTGGCTAGGTGGGAGCAATGCCTAGTGGACCAACAAGACAAACAATCACTGATCTCGGGAGACCAGCCAGAGAAAACACTGCCGGTAGCCAGCGAAGGCGCTCAACACAGTGAAATCCCGAAACAGCTATCTGTGGATGGATACCTGGCCTGGGTATTTCCCTTGTCATATCTTTAAACTCATCAAGAGCTGGATATTGACTTAAAGGGCCATTTAATATGGGGGTTATGGTGGTCTCCTAAAAAGAGCCACTCCTTGGCTAGGTCCTTCCCAGAGGGATAGCTGGCTATTTTCTGTGTCGAGACACCTAACAGAGGCTCCATGGACCTTTTTTGATGCGTTCACATTCATAGGTTCCTATAATATGAGCCTACCAATTCAAAGCAAGAGACAGTCTTATGTCACATGGGTTTAAGCTCAATACTCGCCGAGGGTCAGGGCAGCATCTGACCCTGTTCACACAGCAGGGTCTGACACTACACAGTAGTAATAGGCTTCTGAGTTTCTCAGGCATCGACAAATCTGTGTTCTCTTTGGTTCAGGCTTGCAGGAGTTAAGTTCTGCTAGCCTGGTGATTGTCTGTGGAGTCACATGTTGTTAGAGACCTATCACAGCTACTCCCTTCCTCTTTTAAGATGGTGGATTTAATCCTCCCATGCCGATTATAGCTTTTGCCATACCCAGCATTGTGCTGTGGTGTTCTAGTTTGTGGAGATTTTTTGTGCTCTATTTGGTGTGTTGTGGAAATATTTTCGTATTTTCGATTTCCTCCCTGCTCTTTATTTCCTCCTGAGCACGTATTATCTTTACCTCAGTGTGTGCTTGCTGTGTGACAGAGTTTTGGTTTTTCCCTATCTCTTTGTGTGGCATTAATCATTTCTGTCACAGCCCTCCCCAGGGGTGGGGGAGAGGGGGTATTATAGCAGGGCTGGCTAGGAGCAGGGCTAGGCTGGCGGTCCAGACCTCGTCACCATCAGAAGTACTTCAGGAAAAAGGGTGTCATGCGGTGTTCGGTTCCACACTCGCAGGGTTGCGCTACTGTGCCTGTGGTTCTGAGCCGATAATAGCTTCAGCATAGCTCCAGCGATTCTGGTCTTTGTGGTGCTCCAGTTCTTGATGATCTATAGTCCTTCCCTTTTCTTTATTTCCCTGTACATGTCTCTCCTTTGTGTTTGAGTGCAGTGTGTACAAGTTTTTGTTCTCCCTCGTCTAAGTCGTTTCTGTGGGGTTTTATTACTGAATTTTTGGCCCACCTCAAGGGTGGAGAAGAGGGGAGTAAGATCAGGGCTCAGACAGGAGTCAGGGTCACGCTGGGGACTCAGACCTCACTACAATCAAGCCTACCTCTGAGATACGGGACAGTGCAGGGTCTTAAGTCTGAGGGTAAGCCTAGGAGCCCATGTTTTTTAATTTATTCCCCTTGACAAAGGGATGGCTAGGGCCCCCTAGCCTGAGGGCCAGTCTAGGAGCCCCATTCCCCGGTTATGCCTTTATAGCGCATGACATCATTATAACTGCTCTCCATTCTAAGAGATGATGACCTCCTCTGTCATCTGAGAATACGCAAAAGTGTAGGTAGGAAAAATGGAGCTCCTTTGACGAGGTCGCAGGCTACTACAGAGCGCTCACTTTCCAAGGGCCACAAAGTCAGCCAAATTGGCTTCCTCAATGGTTCTCTGGTGAATAATAGAATAATGTAGTTCCTCGGGGGTGGGACACTTGGCTTTCTGAAATGCTTTTAACAATAATTGGATCAATAGAAAAGTTTATTTAGATTTTTTTTTGTTTTTCTTTCAGCATAGACCTCCATGGATTACATTTTTCTTTTATTTTTGCTCTTAAGCTCCATTGTTGGGAAGGCGTCTTCTTGTTTTTGTGACCATTATCCCTGGTCCTCATGGTCAGTTTGCACTAAAACATGTGAACAAGGAACTCAAAGTCGAGCTCGGTAGGTTCAATACTTGGAAGAAATGTATTTATTCTATATTGCTTTCATAACAGCAACATATTCCGGAGCAATGTACCCAGGTGAGGGCTTGTTTTCGTGTGTAGACCCCTTACGTGATCCGTTTCATGGTCAGTTCCTCATGTCCATTTGATAACAATAGAGCTCCGCAGTGGAGTACTGCAATGATACAGTCACATAGTATTATGGTCACTGAGGATCGGCAAGCATCCTGGAGTGGACCCACTGGGCCATACACCGGACTCCTCTAGAGGAGCTAACAACCACGAGCTAACCCCTATATAGGGACTATCGGGTGCAACCGCAGGGGGGCTAAGCACATGACTGCTAGGACCAATGGTATTAGCTTGTACGAACAGGGATCACAGATGGGGTATCCTGGACATGGTAGCATGGAGGTGGTGACCAAGATGTAACAGCACGGATATGGTGACTTAGATGTGGCAGCACAGAGGTGGTGACTCAGACGTGGCAGCGCTGAGGTAGTGGTAGCAGTTGGTTCTAGGAAGAGACAGGTTAGCAGGTACAGGAAATGGGTAGTAGGACAGGTGACGCAAGACAAGACACACAACGGGTAAGGGACCTGAGAACTAGCAATGCACTACGAATAGGCAACATTGCTCAGGCACCTCCCCTAAGAGTGGGGTGCCTTAAATACCTACAGGAAGATTGCTGACCTCAAAGGTCATTCCCTGTTAATTGGATGCCGGCCCTTTTTAGAAAGAGGGTGTGGCCGCGTGCACACCCTTGGGCCTTGCATGTGGCCTGCAAGAAGGAGTAGGCTGTGGCAGGCCCCAGGGCTGAAACAAGGGACATGGGCCCGCCGGGCAGGTGAGCAGAACAGTGCCCCCGCTGAGGCATGAGAGTGGGAGCTCCGCACCGGGACCGAGCGTTACACATAACTGGAGGAATTGTTGGTTAGATACTTGCCCTTTAAGAATGTGACGTATGACTGCTATATTGTATATACAGGAATATCGTATACGATGAACATTACCATAGAAATGATTGTGGACGCCTGTGCACAAAATACGAGAGTCGTTTTTGCAATGAACAGTCGTGTCCAATCAACTGCCGGCTGGGAGATTTCGGGCCCTGGTCTGATTGTGATCCGTGTCTGAAGAAGAAGGTACGTAGCCACCGTCATGAACATTGGGGTAGACTATTGCCAGAAGAAGACTCCGTGCTGGGCACTGAATTATGTTCCTAACATAGCAGAAAGAGATAATATCAAGAATTACAGCATTTTATTTCTATTTTTTTTAGCTAAAAAATACTAAAAAAAATGTGAAATCTAATTAAACTGCATAGTGTGAACCAGGCCTGATGAGCCAGTACCCTAATAATATAGTTATGGAGTCATATCCGTCTGTCAAGCTGGTAAAAAAAATCCTTTGGGATATTAACAGAGAAGCCTGGATCAGACACAGGGATATATGGGGAGAACAGAGAGGCTTAGAGGGGTACATATGTGTCTGGAGGGGATAGAATTGACAAGAGGGGGGCAGAAGTGTACGGAGAAACACCGAGGAATCTGGAGAGGACAGAGGAGTCTGGAGAGGACGGAAGAGTCTGGAGAGAACAGAGGAATCTGGAGAGGACAGAGGAGTCTGGAGAGGATAGAGGAGTCTGTGAAACAGAGGAATCTGGAGAGGACAGGGGAGTCTGTGAAACAGAGGAATCTGGAGAGGACAGAGGAGTAGGTGAGACAGAGGAATCTGGAGAGGACAGGGGAGTCTGGAGAGGACAGAAGAGTCTGGAGAGAACAGAGGAATCTGGAGAGGACAGGGGAGTCTGGAGAGGACAGAAGAGTCTGGAGAGAACAGAGGAATCTGGAGAGGACAGAAGAGTCTGTGAGACAGAGGAATCTGGAGAGGACAGAGGAGTAGGTGAGACAGAGGAATCTGGAGAGGACAGAGGAGTCTGGAGAGGATAGAGGAGTCTGTGAAACAGAGGAATCTGGAGAGGACAGGGGAGTCTGTGAAACAGAGGAATCTGGAGAGGACAGAGGAGTCTGTGAAACAGAGGAATCTGGAGAGGACAGGGGAGTCTGAAGAGGACAGAACAGTTTGGAGAGGCCAGAGGAATCTGGAGAGGACAGAAGAGTCTGTGAGACAGAGGAATCTGGAGAGGACAGAGGAGTAGGTGAGACAGAGGAATCTGGAGAGGACATAGGAGTCTGTGAGACAGAGGAATCTGGAGAGGACAGAGAAGTCTGTGAGACAGAGGAATCTGGAGAGGACAGAGAAGTCTGTGAGACAAAGGAATCTGGAGAGGACAGAGAAGTCTGTGAGACAGAGGAATCTGGAGAGGACAGGGGAGTCTGGAGAGGACGGAAGAGTCTGGAGAGGACAGAGGAGTCTGGAGACGACAGAGGAATCTGGAGAGGACAGAAGAGTCTGTGAGACAGAGGAATCTGGAGAGGACAGAGGAATCTGGAGAGGACAGAGGAGTCTGGAGAGGACAGAGGAGTTAGAAAGGCACAGAGGAGTCTGGAATGGAAAGAGGAGCCTGGAAGACACAGAGAAATCTAGGGAGGACAGAGGAGTCTGGAAGACAAAGAAATCTGAAGAGGACAGAAGAGTCTCAGGAGAATAGTGGAGTCTGTAGGAGAAAAGGTGAACCTGGAGGAAACTGATGGGTCTGGAGATGACAGAGAGGACTCAAGGAAACAGGATTGAGTTTTGAGAGGTCAATAGAGGGCAGCAGGGTCTGAAGAGGACAGAGGGGTCTGGAGGAGACAGAGATTTCTGTAGGGGATAGTTGAGACTGCAGATAACAGAGAGGTCTTGTGGAGGCAAAGATGTCAAAGGAGTTTGCAGGATACAGAGGTTTCCGATCTGGGAAAGACAGAGGAGTATGGAGGGGAAACAGAAGCGTCTGGTGGGGACAGCGGAGTCAGGTGGGGACAGATGTCTGAAGGGCAAAGAGGATTTTATATTGGGCTTAGGGGGTCTAGAGAGTAGAGAGATGTCTGGAGGTCAAAACAGATGTCTGCAGGAGACAGAGATGTCTAGAGAGTATAGAGGAATCTGCAGGGGACAGAGGAGGGGTCTGGAGAAGGACGCAGAGGTTTGCAGGGGACTGTCAATCCAGGAAGGGACAGAAGAGTCTGGATCCTGTGTAGACAATGCTCTGTGAGCTACACATCCTGGAATCCAGACTAATACATTGTAACAATCCAGCAGAGATCTCTGCAGCTGCTGATATGTTTAGCTCAGAGCGTTGTCTGCACTGGATACAATGTATCAGTCTGGAGTCTTTAGCTCACAGAGTGTTGTCTGTACTGGATGCAATGTATTATTCTGGAGTCCGGGGTGTTTAGCTCACAGAGCGTTGTCTACACTGGATACAATGTATCAGTCTGGAGTCCGGGGTGTTTAGCTCACAGAGCGTTGTCTACACTGGATACAATGTATCAGTCTGGAGTCCGGGGTGTTTAGCTCACAGAGCGTTGTCTACACTGGATACAATGTATCAGTCTGGAGTCCGGGGTGTTTAGCTCAGAGCGTTGTCTGCACTGGATACAATGTATCAGTCTGGAGTCTTTAGCTCACAGAGTGTTGTCTGTACTGGATGCAATGTATTATTCTGGAGTCCGGGGTGTTTAGCTCACAGAGCGTTGTTTACACTGGATACAATGTATCAATCTGGAGTCCGGGGTGTTTAGCTCACAGAGCGTTGTCTGCACTGGATACAATGTATCAGTCTGGAGTCCGGGATCTTTAGCTCACAGAGCGTTGTCTGCACTGGATACAATGTATCAGCGGAGAGCAGGATGAGATTAGGGTTACTGCCTCAAAAATGTTAATGATAAATGGTAGGAAACTGAAACATAAAATATATTAGAAGTTGTGGAGCTTTTCTTGTGTTCGGCCCGGATCTGGTAACCCTTTCTATGCTGCGCCCCAGGGTATGAGCGCCTCCAGATTTATTATCCTATTGCATCGCACACAAGTCTGACAGATTACAGGTCATCGATGATTCTTTGATAAAACACATGAACAAGTTCAGGGCAAATATAAGAGTCTGTATTTATATACTACGGGCGAATGTGAGGAAAAATCTAGGAAACAACCAAACAGAAGACAATATGAATTCCAAGACATCGGATGCACAGATGCACTGTACAATGACTGATTTGCTTTCCTCCATATTCCGCACATAACCTCCCTTCATTGTTCCAGTTCCGGGTCCGGTCATTAGAGCGCCCCTCTCAGTTCGGAGGGCAGAGCTGCTCAGGACTTTTGTCAGACTCCATACCCTGTGTCCCAACAAAACTCTGCAACATCGAACAGTCCGACTGCACGAAAAAGTTCCAGTGTGACACCGGTAAGATGAATGTGGCCTCGTCTGCGCCTTCCTATGTGTTATTCTTCATTCTTCCATTATTATTGCCATAAGAGGGCTAGTTCTCTGTAGTTAGGAATGACACCAATCATTTTACCATATTATGTAGGCAGGGGCGTTCATAGAAATCATGGGACTCCAAAGCAGAAGTTTTAATTGCCCCTCACCCCCAAATTAATAATGCACCCACATAGTCCACATATGATAATGCATCCTCCATAGTCTTCCATACAGTATAATGAACCCTCCATAGTCTTCTATAGAGTATAATGCACCCACCATAGTCCACTATATATTATAATGCACCCTCCATAGTCTTCCATACAGTATAATGTACCCCCCATAGCCCTCCATATATTATAATGCATCCTCCATAGTCCTCCATATAGTATAATGTACCCCCATAGCCCTCCATATAGTATAATGCATCCTCCATAGTCCTCCATATAGTATAATGTACCCCCATAGCCCTCCATATAGTATAATGCACCCCCCATAGCCCTCCATATATTATAATGCATCCTCCATAGTCCTCCATATAGTATAATGCACCCCCATAGTCCTCCATATATTATAATGCATCCTCCATAGTCCTCCATATAGTATAATGCACCCCCATAGTCCTCCATATATTATAATGCACCCTCCATAGTCTTCCATATAGTATAATGTACCCCCATAGCCCTCCATATATTATAATGCACCCTCCATAGTCTTCTATATAGTATAATGCACCCCCCATAGTCCTCCATATAGTATAATGCTTCCACATAGTCCTCCATATAGTATAATACACTCCCCATAGTCCTCCATATAGTAAAATGCACCTCATAATCCTCCATATAGTATAATGCTTCCACATAGTCCTCCATATATTATAATACACCCCCATAGTCCTCCATATATTATAATGCACCCCCATAGTCCTCCACATAGTATATTGCACCCCCCTCAGTCCTCGATATAGTATAATACACTCCCCATAGTCCTCCATATAGTATAATGCTTCCACATAGTCCTCCATATAGTATAATGCACCCCCCATAGTCCTCCATATAATATAATGCACCCTCATAGTCCTCCATATAGTATAATGCACCCTCATAGTCCTCCATATAGTATAATGCATACTCCATAGTCATCCATATAATATTATGGCCATTGGTCACCAGTGTATTTGCTGATTTAAAAAATCTCCACGGTTCCGGTCTCTGCAGTGACGTGTTCTGCCGCTCTGAAAATCTCGGCACAGCGGGCGCGCAGTAATGACGCCATCACGTATCTGCACTGAGACACCAGAGCGCAGGCACAGCGGGACAATGATGGAGGAGGGAGTGGACAGTGGAGCGCTCCCTCCTTCATAATTGCTTTCAACTGTATCAATATCCACAATGCCAATACAGTTGAAGCTTCAATATCGGGCGAGGGAGCGGGGGGGGGGGGGGCGGTGTCGACACTGGCACCGGGCCCCCCCAACTCACGGGCCCCTTAGCAATATGCTGCTGTATGGACTGGAAACCAAAAAGAAAATTCCACGTGGTATAACTCAGCAAAGTGCCGGGATTCCAGCATTATATTTTTGTTTTTGTTTTCATTGTGCCGAAAAAACATGATTCTCACCATCAGTGTGAATACGGCGAAACCAAACTGCGGCAGGTTTTATATTATATTAGCAGCATATAAACCTCAGAATTTTGTAAAAAAAATAAAAATAAAAATTTTTTTTTTTTTTGTTGGGTCAATCATTAGGAGGTATAAAAAGTTTCCTCTTAGTAATAAGTTTTGTGCATTGTGGATGATTGTGGATGAGCGCAGGGCCAATGAATTCCATTGCTTTATCTAAGTGAATGCTGCAGCCACAGACCAGAATGCGGCGGCGTTTCCTAAGGGAGATTACACAGGAGGGTTTGCATATATTAGGCAAGGATTCCAGGGAAAAACATGTTATGATAAGTGTCAGCGGCGAGGTTATCTCTGACAGACAGCTCCACCTCTGCTGGAGGACTGCGTGTAAACAGCTCTGCATGTAACCCCGGGGGTAATGTACAACAGTCCGGCGAAACAACGGGCTGCACAAATCCTCCTATTGCTGGATAAAGGGGTTTAGGCATTAAAGCATTTAGAACTTTTTTTTCCCAAAAGTCCTTGCTTTTTTCATTTAGCTGTACTATTGAAATACTTGCTTTTTTCATTTAACCACATTTTGTAATACTTGCTTTTTTCATTTAGCTATACTATTGAAATACTTGCTTTTTTCATTTAACCACATTTTGTAATACTTGCTTATTTTATTTAGCCATACTTTTGTAATACTTGCTTTTTTCATTTAGCCATACTTTTGTAATACTTGCTTTTTTCATTTAGCCGTACTATTGAAATACTTGCTTTTTTCATTTAGCCACATTTTGTAATACTTGCTTTTTTCATCTAGCCGCACTCTTGTAATACTTGCAGTTTTCATTCAGCCTTTTGCAATACACTTGATTTTTTAATTTAGCCGCACTTTTGTAATACTTGCTACTTTCATTTAGCTGCACTTTTGTAATACTTGCTTTTTAATACTTGCTTTTTCATTTAGCCACACTTTTGTAATACTTGCTTTTTTCATTTAGCTACATTTTCGAATACTTGCTTTTTTCATTTAGCCACACTTTTGTAATACTTGCTGTTTTCATTTAGCTGCACTTTTGTCATACTTGCTTTTTCATTTAACCCACTTTTGTAATACTTGCTTTTTCATTTAACCCACTTTTGTAATACTTGCTTTTTCATTTAACCCAATTTTGTAATACTTGCTTTTTAATACTTGCTTTTTTCATTTAGCCGCACTTTTGTAATACTTCCTTTTTTAATTTAGCTGCACTCTTGTAATACTTGCTTTTTTAATTTAGCCACACTTTTGTAATACTTGCTTTTTTAATTTAGCCACACTTTTGTAATACTTGCTTTTTTAATTTAGCCACACTTTCGTAATACTTGCTTTTTTCATTTAGCCACACTTTTGTAATACTTGCTTTTTTCATTTAGCCACACTTTTGTAATACTTGCTTTTTCATTTAACCCACTTTTGTAATACTTGCTTTTTCATTTAACCCACTTTTGTAATACCTGCTTTTTCATTTAACCCAATTTTGTAATACTTGCTTTTTAATACTTGCTTTTTTCATTTAGCCGCACTTTTGTAATACTTCCTTTTTTAATTTAGCTGCACTCTTGTAATACTTGCTTTTTTAATTTACCCACACTTTTGTAATACTTGCTTTTTTAATTTAGCCACACTTTCGTAATACTTGCTTTTTTCATTTAGCCACACTTTTGTAATACTTGCTTTTTTCATTTAGCCACACTTTTGTAATACTTGCTGTTTTCATTTAGCCGCACTTTTGTAATACTTTCTTTTTTCATTTAACCGCACTTGTGTAATACTTGCTTTTTTTATTTAGCCATTCTTTTGTAATACTTGCTGTTTTCATTTAGCTGCACTTTTGTAATACTTGCTTTTTCATTTAACCCAATTTTGTAATACTTGCTTTTTAATACTTGCTTTTTCATTTAACCACACTTTTGTAATATTTGCTTTTTTCATTTAGACACATTTTGTAATACTTGCTTTTTTCATTTAGCCACACTTTTGTAATACTTGCTTTTTTTTCCATTTAGCCGCACTCTTGTAATACTTGATTTTTTCATTTAGCTGCACTTTTGTAATACTTGCTTGTTCATTTAACCCACTTTTTTAATACTTGCTTTTTTCATTTAGTGGTACTTTTGTAAAACTTCCTTTTTTCATTGAGCCGCACTTCTGTAATACTTTCTTTTTTCATTTAGGCTTTTTTTGCAATACTTGCTTTTGAATACTTGCATTTTTTTTATTTAGCCGCACTTTTGTAATACTTTTGCCTTAGTAACATCCCCAGTGGTGATGTCATCGGGAGCATTGTCACTGGAACAAGCTAATTTCCTATTGGTATCATAGCTTATGATGACATCACAATAAAAATGACATCATGCATGTTGATTTTATAACAGGAATGGAATTATCATTTTCATGATGTGTCCTCTTTATAAAGAGCCTGTCATTACAGTAACCAATATTTGCTTTTATTTTATCACCTATTGAGTATTCTGTTTTTGTATTTTTTTTTTATTTTTAAATTGGCCATATAGTCCCAGAGTTATTCTCTTTTTTTTTAGATACTTTTACGGTCTTTATCAAGAGGGTGTGTCTCACAGGAAAATTATGCAGATTAGTCTAAAGACACGCCCCTGAGGATCCTGTGAGTCACACCCCCTTTAGTAAAAACCATAAAAATGAATCATCTCTGGATCCATATGGCTGATTGAAAAAAGAAAACAAATGGAATAGTAAGGCTAGCAAGGAGAATAAAATAAGACTAAACGCGGGACACTTTGGACTGGTGACAGGCCCCTTTAAGGTCTGAAATCCGGCAGTGATATCACAGGTGGAGCAAGGTGGGTGTCTTCTCTTTAAACTGAATGCTTGAACCCACGGGTACCAAGCAGCTTAATTCACTTTCCCTCAAACATTAATTAAACTCCGTTATCTAGTTTAGTAATTAGAAGAGAAATTTGCTTTAATTATATGCAGGTGTACAGAAATGAGTCATTGAAAAATTTGCAAAAGCAACATTGGGGAAACTCTGAAAAGGGGAGTATGCAAAACTTATATCCATATCGCTGGCATCTCTGTATAGGGCAAACCTGACCAATATATCACTCTGTGACTTGTTACATAACAATCGATAGAGGCCCCAATGCTGTCCCTCACTAGGGTGTCCTAAGCTAGCTGTGAACTTAGGGATACTCCTGATGGTGGAGATGGCCGAGTCCCATTGCTGGCCCAGATTTTCTCCTCCCTTTCCCACCAGGGAAGGGCGTGGAAGGAGTGTGATGTTAAACACAGATGAAGACAGATAAGGGAAAACCAAAACTCTGACACACTGCACAGACACACTCAAAGGATAGGACAATAAGTGATTTAGGAGGAAAACAAGAGCAGGAAAGTAGCTATAAAAACAACTAGGGTAAAATCCAACAGACGAGGTGGAGGAAAGCTTGACACGCCCAATGGAATAGGTCACCACATATCCATGGAGTGCAACGATATGAAATCCGCCAGGTGGACTATAACTTGAACAGAAGGAAAGGATATCGGCACATCCAACATAAAATAATTTCTTTCTTTATTTTCACGTGGTATTAAAAAAGTCCATCCATATTCAGAAGACCCTGACGCGTTTCCGACGCAAAAGACCGTCCTTAATCATAAACTCTACAACCTCTCCACCAAGATAGTTTCGAACACCATACCTAACCAGACCAACTAAGATAAACTATAGCTGGCATAGGTGGAAGGATCCAGCCAGCATAAATAGGAGAGGAGCAGATGTGATTAAAAAAAAGACTAACAAGCAGACTAGCTCTGGATTCATTTATCAGCCTGGTCTAACTATGTCCCTCTCGATATCACATGCGCAATATGTGACTGATGTCACTGTGGCCCCTTTTTTTTGGGTTGGGCCGGACGGCAGCCTCGATGTTTGTAGCAGTTTGACACAATGTAACTTGCAGCTCTTGATTGCGAGGTGCCTGTAGAGTTTTGCCCAGATTTCATTCTCTTTTCACTTTTTTAACAATATTATTTGCTAAACACGCAGCTTCTGGAAAACAAACTATTTACTTGGAGCGAGCAGCAAAAACCCGCTGAGACGTGAGCGAGCATCTGCTCAGGGCGCGGAGACGCCGCTCGTCTGCGCCTTTTGTGATAATTACTACACTCACCTCTGATGTTTCTGGACAGGAAGGAGCTGTCAGATCCATCAAAGATATTACTGTTTTGGATAATCGCGTTTCCCAGCAGACGATCACAGGCGCTGCGCAACCACGAGAAACAATTACAAGTCTGTTTCCTTCATTTGCCCAAATAATTTGTAAACAGAGTCTATAAATACCTCCATAAATGAGGGGAGAAGCCGCACAATGTACAACAGACGCGCAGAAAATGCAAAAAAATATCACATCCATTTCTCTCATATTCTCCCTGTCCTTTAATAATATTTTCTCTTATATTACAAATAAAACTGAGAAACACATAAACTAATTTAAAGAACCTCCCCCTCTGCATTGTCTGATGTAGGACACAATCATTGCTAGGCCACCACTTGTATAAGATTCAGACAGGATCTTATCATGTATCTCTGTATACAGGGAGCTCCCCCTAGTGGTGGCTGCAGACAGGATCTTATCATGTATCTCTGTATACAGGGCGCTCCCCCTAGTGGTGGCTGCAGACAGGATCTTATCATGTATCTCTGTATACAGGGAGCTCCCCCTAGTGGTGACTGCAGACAGCATCTTATCATGTATCTCTGTATACAGGGAGCTCCCCCTAGTGGTGGCTGCAGACAGGATCTTATCATGTATCTCTGTATACAGGGAGCTCCCCCTAGTGGTGGCTGCAGACAGGATCTTATCATGTATCTCTGTATACAGGGAGCTCCCCCTAGTGGTGGCTGCAGACAGAATCTTATCATGTATCTCTGTATACAGGGAGCTCCCCCTAGTGGTGGCTGCAGACAGGATCTTATCATGTATCTCTGTATACAGGGAGCTCCCCCTAGTGATGGCTGCAGACAGGATCTTATCATGTATCTCTGTATACAGGGAGCTCCCCCTAGTGGTGGCTGCAGACAGGATCTTATCATGTATCTCTGTATACAGGGAGCTCCCCCTAGTGGTGGCTGCAGACAGGATCTTATCATGTATCTCTGTATACAGGGAGCTCCCCCTAGTGGTGGCTGCAGACAGGGTCTTATCATGTATCTCTGTATACAGGGAGCTCCCCCTAGTGGTGGCTGCAGACAGAATCTTATCATGTATCTCTGTATACAGGGAACTCCCTCTAGTGGTGGCTGCAGACAGGATCTTATCATGTATCTCTGTATACAGGGAGCGCCCCCTAGTGGTGGCTGCAGACAGGATCTTATCATGTATCTCTGTATACAGGGAGCTCCCTCTAGTGGTGGCTGCAGACAGAATCTTATCATGTATCTCTGTATACAGGGAGCTCCCCCTAGTGGTGGCTGCAGACAGGATCTTATCATGTATCTCTGTATACAGGGAGCTCCCCCTAGTGGTGGCTGCAGACAGGATGTTATCATGTATCTCTGTATACAGGGAGCTCCCCCTAGTGGTGGCTGCAGACAGGATCTTATCATGTATCTCTGTATACAGGGGGCTCCCCCTAGTGGTGGCTGCAGACAGGATCTTATCATGTATCTCTGTATATAGGGAGCTCCCCCTAGTGGTGGCTGCAGACAGAATCTTATCATGTATCTCTGTATACAGGGAGCTCCCCCTAGTGGTGGATGCAGACAGGATCTTATCATGTATCTCTGTATACAGGGAGCTCCCCCTAGTGGTGGCTGCAGACAGGATCTTATCATGTATCTCTGTATACAGGGAGCTCCCTCTAGTGGTGGCTGCAGACAGGATCTTATCATGTATCTCTGTATACAGGGAGCTCCCCCTAGTGGTGGCTGCAGACAGGGTCTTATCATGTATCTCTGTATACAGGGAGCTCCCCCTAGTGGTGGCTGCAGACAGGATCTTATCATGTATTTCTGTATACAGGGAGCTCCCCCTAGTGGTGGCTGCAGACAGGGTCTTATCATGTATCTCTGTATACAGGGAGCTCCCCCTAGTGGTGGCTGCAGACAGAATCTTATCATGTATCTCTGTATACAGGGAGCTCCCCCTAGTGGTGGCTGCAGACAGGATCTTATCATGTATTTCTGTATACAGGGAGCTCCCCCTAGTGGTGGCTGCAGACAGGATCTTATCATGTATCTCTGTATACAGGGAGCTCCCTCTAGTGGTGGCTGCAGACAGGGTCTTATCATGTATCTCTGTATACAGGGAGCTCCCCCTAGTGGTGGCTGCAGACAGGATCTTATCATGTATTTCTGTATTCAGGGAGCTCCCCCTAGTGGTGGCTGCAGACAGGATATTATCATGTATCTCTGTATACAGGGAGCTCCCCCTAGTGGTGGCTGCAGACAGGGTCTTATCATGTATCTCTGTATACAGGGAGCTCCCCCTAGTGGTGGCTGCAGACAGGATCTTATCATGTATTTCTGTATACAGGGAGCTCCCCCTAGTGGTGGCTGCAGACAGGATCTTATCATGTATCTCTGTATACAGGGAGCTCCCTCTAGTGGTGGCTGCAGACAGGGTCTTATCATGTATCTCTGTATACAGGGAGCTCCCCCTAGTGGTGGCTGCAGACAGAATCTTATCATGTATCTCTGTATACAGGGAACTCCCTCTAGTGGTGGCTGCAGACAGGATCTTATCATGTATCTCTGTATACAGGGAGCTCCCCCTAGTGGTGGCTGCAGACAGGATCTTATCATGTATCTCTGTATACAGGGAGCTCCCTCTAGTGGTGGCTGCAGACAGAATCTTATCATGTATCTCTGTATACAGGGAGCTCCCCCTAGTGGTGACTGCAGACAGGATCTTATCATGTATCTCTGTATACAGGGAGCTCCCCCTAGTGGTGGCTGCAGACAGGATCTTATCATGTATCTCTGTATACAGGGAGCTCCCCCTAGTGGTGGCTGCAGACAGGATCTTATCATGTATCTCTGTATACAGGGAGCTCCCCCTAGTGGTGGCTGCAGACAGAATATTATCATGTATCTCTGTATACAGGAAGCTCCCCCTAGTGGTGGCTGCAGACAGGATCTTATCATGTATCTCTGTATACAGCGAGCTCCCCCTAGTGGTGGCTGCAGACAGAATCTTATCATGTATCTCTGTATACAGGGAGCTCCCCCTAGTGGTGGCTGCAGACAGGATCTTATCATGTATCTCTGTATACAGGGAGCTCCCCCTAGTGGTGACTGCAGACAGAATCTTATCATGTATCTCTGTATACAGGGAGCTCCCCCTAGTGGTGACTGCAGACAGGATCTTATCATGTATCTCTGTATACAGGGAGCTCCCCCTAGTGGTGGCTGCAGACAGACTCTTATCATGTATCTCTGTATACAGGGAGCTCCCCCTAGTGGTGGCTGCAGACAGAATATTATCATGTATCTCTGTATACAGGAAGCTCCCCCTAGTGGTGGCTGGGAGTAATATTCATTTTATTTGGGGTCTTTATATGGTATTATACTAAAGCTAGCAAGTGCGGCTAATGTCTTGCAGTGGCTGCAGTCACAACCTGACTTTTGGAGCTTACTTGGGCATCACAGGACCCTTTGGTGCATAGAAAAAGACCAAGACTATTAAAGAGGTTGTCAAGATTTTTTTTTTTTTACTATGGGCTTAAAAATTAACAGGCAGGTAGTTGCTAATTACCTGCCTATTCTAGGTGGTGACGTCAGCTGAGCAGCTTGTCCTCTTCCGGGCTGCACTGTCAATGGGGCATGACTGCTGAGATCACGCTGATTAAAGGTGGCGTCCTGCATTTATACAGCGGGGAGCCAGCTGTCAAGACATTCTGAAGAATTTAGGAAAAATAGTATTTTTTATTTTTTTTGATTTTTTGTTTTACAGGTCGCTGCATTGACAATAAACTGAAGTGTAATGGAGACAATGACTGCGGGGACAATTCAGATGAGCGAGGCTGTAGGAAGAAGCTGGAGCCCAAAAGGAGCTATGAATACATCCCCGGGGTACAGCTGATGGGAAATGGGTAAATCAGGGAGCAAACAACTAAGAACTAAAATTATATGGACCAAAAAATGGAGTAGAAGGCGCCCAAGTCCCGATGTCCCGGGATATCGAGCGATCACTGCATCCTTATGTCCCGTCAGTCTTACCATCTTGTCTTCTCCATCTTTTGTGCGGCTTCAGATATAACTACCTGTCGGGGGAGAGTCGCGGCGAGATCCTGGATAACGCCGTTTTTGGAGGAACTCGTGTGACCGTTTCCGGCAATGAGACGGGACCAAACCGGAAGTTATATCGGGTGCCTGTGAACCTGGAGAGCATCACATTTCAGGTGCGCACATTCTGTATATTTTTCACTTCTGTATCCATTGTGTGCCAGTCATGTGGTGTCTGGCCATAGAAGGTCACAGTGTTTGGCTGCACAGAATGCCTCTCTGCTCTCCAGTGGGCCAGTCCAAGCCAATGTGTGCAGCAGTCTCATCACCATATACAGTGTGTCCACCCATATCCTGTCCATGCTATAGGAATAGAAGTGGTGTCTAGGTATAGTAAAGTAGCCATGCGCTACACAATGAAACCACCTATAGCGCCACCTGGTGGAAAACAACGGAGTTAGCATTTATATTTTGAAAACGGAAGGAGATAGAGAAAAAAAGTGAATTACAAAGTTGTAGGGAATCATCAATTCAATACGAATCGACACCTTGAATACAGAAATGCTATGATATGAAACCCATGATCCCCCCAAAACATTGAATGCTGGTCACGCATATGGCGCTCATTAGTGGCCCCCGTCAGCTGCAATGCACATCTGGCCTCTGCACAGCATACTGTATCTTGCTGCACGTTGTGCAATATGGTAGGTGACACGTTTGCACAAGCATCTGTGATACGTGGTCGTAGGTCCTGCAATGTTGGTGGAGGGGTCACATACACCTGCTGTTTGATGTGACCTCACAGAAAGAAGTCCAATGGGGTCAGGTCAGGTGAGTGGAGGCCACTCCACACAGCCACCATACCCAATGACTTGTAGGAAGGTCTCCATGAGGTATCGCTTCACGTCCGCAGCCTTGTGAGGTTTACACGTTCTAATCATAGCATTTCTGTATGCAAGGTGTCGATTCATACTGAATTGATGATTCCCTACAACTTTGTATTTCACTTTTTTCCTCTATCTCGTTCCGTTTTCGAGATAAAAATGCTAACTCCATTGTTTTCCACCAGGTGGCGCTATAGGTGGGTTTATTGTGTAGCGCATGGATACTTTACTATACCTAAACACCACTTCTAGGCCTATAGCTGCCGCCGTTAATGGCGGTGGACAGGATATGGGTGGACACTCTGTATCCATCGTGTAGCATGCAAAGGTTACATTTGTTCATAATACACATATATTAAAGCCACTCGTGAACTTTTTTTTCATAGACTGATCTTCAGCCATTAGTGAGGTCCTCGGCCCCAGCCGCCCTACGGTTGGCTTTCCCTGGGCACAAGAGAGCGTTTCCTATACTGGAGCAGCTATGTGTGTCGGAGCTGTGTGTTATCTCTACAAACAATGCAGCAGGGTGTCACTCTAGACACGGGGAAATACCTACATGAACGGCGAAAAAGGAGAGGAGGGAAAAGATGGTGACCCCTGATAAAACCTTCCGCTGGCCCCTGGCTTCCTTGATGTCCCTAGATAGGTTCCACACCTAACCTAGCAGAATACTTGGCTTCCCTCACCATACTACATAGGTTCCGCACCTATACGCCGAGCAGGATACCTGGCACTGGCCGACCCTGGACTAGGTCCTAGCTAATGAACGGGCAGGATGGGCGATAGTCCTAAAGAAAACACAGGGAAAACAAACAGGGGAAAGCAAACAAACAACGTATCTCCAAGATGATTTTGGGAGAGGAACAGCAACAAACAACCTTTCTCCAGATGATTACAATCAGACTGGTTGCAATCAGGAGCATATACAAACTAACTCTATCACCAGCAATATACCAAGGGGAAATGCAGGTATATAAAGATTCGGAGGGTGAGGGATAATCATTAGTAGCTGAAAGGAAAAGATCTCAACAGGGTCCTAAAGGGGAAAGAGTAAACCCTAACAGAAAAGACACACAAAACTCTATTCACACCACAGAGCAAAGGATAGAATATCACGGAGCAGTTTGTGCAGCTAAACGCAGCGACCTTCTGCAGCCGGACACCACAGAGTTGTCCGCCAACCATGACTATTGAGTGACAGTGTTACTATCCTGCCTTTGATAGGCCTCCTGCAGAACAATACAGCTGTCGATGTCACTCTTGCCACCTAATGACAAAGAAATTACTCTGTCTAATCTGCCCCAGTCTGTACAGCAAAGCTGACAAGTGATCCACAGAGAAAAGAAAGAGTCAGCCTGTGTGCTCTAGTGGCCGGTGTGAGAACTGCAATATTTCAAGCTTTTTTATAACCATACTGATTTCAATAACTTGTTATTCATTGATGACACCCTCAGCTGCTGATTTGACTCTTTCAGATGCAGTTTTCATTATTATCCACTGACTTTAGATAATTATATGTGCATTGTCCCTCTAACAGTTGAAAGACGAGGAGGATGACGTGTCGGCTGATTTCTACGATAGTCTCATCCCTTTTGCTAAATCCAGTAGCAGATACTTGGATGCTAGCAGTGAAGCTCGTAGATCTAGTGGAATCCCCCTGTTATTCCACTCTCGAAGTAACACCAAACATTCATCAAAGTCGTCCTTTAAGGAGTCTTTACAAGCCTCCTATAAGAAGGTAAGTAATCTGTGCCCAGGCATCTCTGGCATCACACCCAAGAAATATGCATAGCGCCCAACCATCCCAGATTCAGCGGAACTGTCCCTATTTGAGTCAGATTTTTATTCCTAGAAAACTACTATAAATAATGAGAAATAATTACAAAAATATCACTTTTTCTTTTTACCACACCCTGGGTCTTCAACCAACAACCATCAAACATTTCAGCAGGAGGCCTAGCTGTTGAGCCACAGACTCTGGTGATGGCACAGGGAGGATTTTCTATTCTTGAAGCTGCAGTCCAGCTTCTGACTGCACAGGCATAGAGATCCATTGTGCACATCAGCATCTCTATGTCCTGTATTTTAGGGGGAGAACAAAATAGATTTTCTTCCTTCAAACATTTTAGCAGGAGCCCTAGCCATTGAGCCACAGACTCTGGTGATGTCACAGGGACGATTTTCTAAACTTGAAGCTGCAGTGCAGCCTCTGACTCCACAGGCATAGAGATCCATTGTGCACAGCAGCATCTCTGTGTCCTGTATTTTAGAGGGAGAGCAAAATAGATTTTTTCCTTCAAACATTTCAGCAGGAGCCCTAGCCATTGAGCCACAGACTCTGCTGAATGCACTGGAAGGATTTTCTATACTTGAGGCTGCAGTGCAGCTTCTTACTCCACAGGCATAGTGGTCCATTGTGCACAGCAGTATCTCTGTGTCCTGTATTTTAGAGGGAGAACAAAATAGATTTTTTTTTTCCTTCAAATATTTCAGCGGGAGCCCTAGCCATTGAGCCACAGACTCTGCTGAATGCACAGAGAGGATTTTCTATACTTGAAGCTGCAGTGCAGCCTCTGACTCCACAGGCATGGAGATCAATTGTGCACAACAGTATCTATGGGTCCTGTATTTTAGAGGGAGAACAAAATAGATTTTTTTTCCTTCAAACATTTCAGCGGGAGCCCTAGCAATTGAGCCACAGACTCTGGTGATATTACAGGGAAGATTTTCTAAACTTGAAGCTGCAGTGCAGCCTCTGACTCCACAGGCATAGAGATCCATTGTACAGAGCAGCATCTCTATGTAGCTGTATTTTAGAGTGAGAATAAGAGCTCTTTTCCTCTAATAAAATTGCTAAAAAGAATTAAAAAAATAGAATAATGTAACTTTTAATGCGCTTTTTTAAAAAATAATAAGCATCACATATCAGCAAATAACATGGACATAGAATAATAGCTAATATCAGGGGGATTTCTGCAGTTTTGGGATTTTACCGTCTGTTTCCTTCTAGAATTCTAATTTCATCAGGATCAATAAAGTGATCTCGGTGTCAGAATTCAAGATGAAGAAGGACAATCTGTGGCTGTCGGACATCTTCCTCCGCGCTCTGAATCATCTGCCCTTGGAATATAACTATCCGCTCTATAGCAGAATATTTGATGATTTTGGTACCCATTACATCACGTCCGGAGCCATGGGTGGATCGTATGATCTCCTCTACCAGTACAGCTCCGAAGAGCTAAAGAATTCAGGTAAGGAACTAAGAATCGCTGCTGAGAGCGCCGCAAACCTGATCGGAGCTCAGAGTACAGACTTAGGCGGGCATTACACGCTGCGACATCGCTAGCAATTGCTAGCAATGTCGAGCGCGATAGCACCCGCCCCCGTCGCACATGCGATATGTGGTGATTGCTGCCGTAGCGAACATTATCGCTACGGCAGCTTCACATGCACATACCTGGTCAGCGACATCGCTGTGACCGCCGAACAATACCTCCTTCAAGAGGGAGGTGCGTTCGGCGTCACAGCGACGTCACCGCGACGTCACTAAGCGGCCGCCCAATAGAAGCGGAGGGGCGGAGATGAGTGGGATGTAACATCCCGCCCACCTCCTTCCTTCCTCATTGCTGGTGGACGCAGGTAAGGAGATGTTTGTCGTTCCTGCGGTGTCACACATAGCGATGTATGCTGCCGCAGGAACAACGAACAACCTCGTACCGGCAGCAGCAGCGATATTATGAAAAGGAGCGACGTGACACAGATCACCGATTTTTGACGTTTTTGCAATCGGTGATTGTCGCTCCTAGGGTTTACACGCTGCGATGTCAGTAACGGCGCCAGATGTGCGTCACTAACGACGTGACCCCGACGATATATCGGTACCGAGGTCGTAGCATGTAAAGCCCGCCTTAGACAAAGTAACAAACAGTGCAGGGAGCTCAGATTGTATCAGTGCACCCTCTTAGATGCCGTGTTCAATAGTGACTGTGGCATCTATGTGGTTAGACAGGAGGGACAGCGCAGGGAGCTCAGATTGCATCAGTGCACCCCCTTAGATGCTGTGTTTTACAGTGACTGCGGCGTCTATGCGGTTTGACAGGTGGGACAGAGCAGGGAGCTCAGATTATATCAGTGCACCCCCTTAGATGCTGTGTTCTGTAGTGACTGTGGTGTCTATGCGGTTTGACAGGAGGGACAGCGCAGGGAGCTCAGATTGTATCAGTGCACCCACTTAGATGCCGTGAGCTATAGTGACTGTGGCATCTATGCGATTAGACAGGAGGGACAGCGCAGGGAGCTCAGATTGCATCAGTGCACCCACTTAGATGCTGTGTTCTATAATGACTGCGGTGTCTATGTGGTTAGACAGGAGGGACAGCGCAAGGAGCTCAGATTATATCAGTGCACCCCCTTAGATGCAGCATTCTATAATGACTGCGGTGTCTATGTGGTTAGACAGGAGGGACAGCGCAGGGAGCTCAGATTATATCAGTGCACCCCCTTAGATGCAGCATTCTATAATGACTGCGGTGTCTATGTGGTTAGACAGGAGGGACAGCGCAGGGAGCTCAGATTATATCAGTGCACCCCCTTAGATGCTGTGAGCTATAGTGACTGTGGCATCTATGCGATTAGACAGGAGGGACAGCGCAGGGAGCTCAGATTGCATCAGTGCACCCACTTAGATGCTGTGTTCTATAATGACTGCGGCGTCTATGTGGTTAGACAGGAGGGACAGCGCAAGGAGCTCAGATTATATCAGTGCACCCCCTTAGATGCTGTGAGCTATAGTGACTGCGGTGTCTATGTGGTTAGACAGGAGGGACAGCGCAGGGAGCTCAGATTGTATCAGTGCAACCCCTTAGATGCTGCGCTCTTTAGTGACTGCAGCACTTATGCGGTTGACAGGAGGGACAGCACTTCTTTCACCATAACCCCCTTCATGATGCATTGATGACATGTCACCATAGCTGGGGGCTTCCTGAAGACCCCCATGTCTGCCATCTCTGTGCTTATATGAAGCCCTAAAGTTTAACGTGTCTTCCTTTAGGTCTAACCACTTCGGAATCAAAGGAGTGTTCGAGATCGGAAACAAAGAAACGAGTCTTTTTCTTCTTCAAAAAGACAATAGTTAAGGAGATCTGTACGACCAACAAGATGACCGAGAAGTATGAAGGTATCTGAGCCGAAACCGGTGCAAGTGACGTCTATAAAGGATTCTGCGGGGATAGCCAGACCTTCCATGAGTCATGTTGTCAGATGATTGTGCAGGACTCGCTTCCTGACCGGCGCGCTCCCCCACCATTTTATTCACTGCAGTGTAGTACCACATATCTCCACCAGGGGTGGTATAGGACTAGAACACCATGGGCGCTTTCTTCCAGGAACAGCGCCACCCCTGTCCATAGGTTGCATTGCAGCTCAGTATTATTGAAGTTAATGGACTTGAACTGCAATACCAAGGGCTGCCTGTGTACAGGTGTGGCGCTGTTTCAGGAAGAAAGCTGACACTTCTTTAGATGAAGATGCGCCATTGTAGGGACCACCCTGGACATTTTTGCAGCTAGCTCTTTATATTAGGAATCTTAGGCGGTGCGGTTTGCAGAAGGAGCTGTCGTGTCCGGCGCCGTCTTCTGCTGTAATCAGTCTCACCTTCCCCTCAGGTTCATTTTTACAATCTTCAGAAAAATCGATATCTTTAGTAAAAGGCGGCAGAGCGGAATATGCTGCGAAACTAGCCTGGCAGAGAAAGGGATCCTTCCCGGAGCACAGCGCGTACAAAGACTGGAGCGCCTCCACCGCAGACAACCCCGTGGTGGTGGATTTTGAGGTAAAAGAATCTATTCATTAAGATAATAGGTATTAACCTCCAGGTCACACTAGACCACCAGGGCTATTACAGGAATATTATGGGTAACTCCTAAGCCACCCATTGTAAAATGAAATAGCCTTCATCATCACCCTAGATAAGCACAGACATACTATGTATTAACCTTTGAACCACACTAGACCACCAGGGCTATTATATGAATATTGCTGCTAACCCCTAAGCCCCTCATTATAAAAGAAAATAGCCTTCATCATCACCCTAGATCAGCACAGACATACTATGTCTTAACCTCTAATCCACACTAGACCACCAGGGCAATTATATGAATATTACTGCTAACCCCTAATCTGCCCATTATAAAAGAAAATAGCCTTCATCACCTTAGATCACCATTGACATATTATGTATTAGCCTCTAATCCACACTAGCCCACCAGGGCAATTACCGACACATGAATATTATGGCTAACCCCTAAACTACCCCTAAGCTCTAATCCTATAAAATGTAAGCCCGCAAGGGCTGAGCCCTCTTCCCTCTGTACTAGTCTGTATTGTACCTTGTATATGCATTTTGTATGTAACCCCCTTCTCATGTACAGCACCATGGAATCAATGGTGCTCTATAAATAATAATAATAATAAAATAATAATAATAATAATAATAATAATAAAGCTACCCATTCTAAAATTAAATAGCCTTCATCACCCTAGTTTAGCATAGACATATTATAAATGAACCTCTAATTCACACTAGACCACCAGGGCCATTATATGAATATTGCTGCTAACCCCTAAGCCCCTCATTATAAAAGAAAATAGCCTTCATCATCACCCTAGATCAGCACAGACATACTATGTCTTAACCTCTAATCCACACTAGACCACCAGGGCAATTATATGAATATTACTGCTAACCCCTAATCTGCCCATTATAAAAGAAAATAGCCTTCATCACCCTAGATAAGCACAGACATAATATGTATTAACCTCTAATCCACACTAGACCACCAGGGCTATTATATGAATATAACTGTTAACCCCTAATATTCCCATTATAAAAGAAAATAGCCTTCATCACCTTAGATCACCATTGACATATTATGTATTAGCCTCTAATCCACACTAGCCCACCAGGGCAATTACCGACACATGAATATTATGGCTAACCCCTAAACTACCCCTAAGCTCTAATCCTATAAAATGTAAGCCCGCAAGGGCTGAGCCCTCTTCCCTCTGTACTAGTCTGTATTGTACCTTGTAGATGCATTTTGTATGTAACCCCCTTCTCATGTACAGCACCATGGAATCAATGGTGCTCTATAAATAATAATAATAATAAAATAATAATAATAATAATAATAATAAAGCTACCCATTCTAAAATTAAATAGCCTTCATCACCCTAGTTTAGCATAGACATATTATAAATGAACCTCTAATTCACACTAGACCACCAGGGCCATTATATGAATATTACTGTTAACCCCTAATATTCCCATTATAAAAGAAAATAGCCTTCATCACTTTAGATCACCATTGACATATTATGTATTAACCTCTAATCCACACTAGCCCACCAGGGCAATTACATGAATATTATGGCTAACCCCTAAGCTACCCATTCTAAAATGAAATAGCCTTCATCACCCTAGATAAGCACATATATAATATGTATTAACCTCTAATCCACACTAGACCACCAGGGCAATTATATGAATATTACTGCTAATTCCTAAGCCCCCATTATAAAAGAAAATAGCTTTTATCACCTTAGATAACCATTGACATATTATATATATTAACCTCTAATCCACTCTAGACCACCAGGGCTATTATATGAATATTACTGTTAACCCCCAATCTTCCCATTATCAAAGAAAATAGCCTTCATCACCTTAGATCACCATTGACATATTATGTATTAACCTCTAATCCCCACTAGCCCACCAGGGCTATTACATGAATATTATGGCTAACCCCTAATCTGCCCATTATAAAAAGAAATAGCCTTCATCACCCTAGATAAGCACAGACATACTATGTATTAACCTCTAATCCACTGTAGACCACCAGGGCTATTATATGAATATTACTGTTAACCCCCAATCTTCCCATTATAAAAGAAAATAGCCTTTATCACCTTAGATCATCATTGACATAATATGTATTAACCTCTAATCTACACTAGACCACCAGGGCTGTTACATAAATATTATGGCTAACCGCTAATCTGCCCATTATAAAAAGAAATAGCCTTCATCACCCTAGATCAGCATAGACATATTCTATATTAACCTCTAATCCACATTAGACCTCCAGGGCCATTATATAAATATTGCTGCCAATCCCTAAACCCCCCATTATAAAAGAAAATAACCTTCATCACTTTAGATCACCATTGACATATTATGTATTAACCTCTAATCCACACTTGGCCACCAGGGCTATTACATGAATATTATGGCTAACCCCTAATCTGCCCATCATAAAAAGAAATAGCCTTCATCCCCCTAGTTCAGCATAGACATATTCTATATTAACCTCTAATTCACACTAGACCACCAGAATTATTACAGTGATACTATCAATAATCATTAAATCTCCCTTAATTAAACTAAATAGCCCTAATCTACTCATCCTAGACCTGCATGAATAATACATCAGGAATAACCCCTTTCAATCACTAGAGCAAGATAGAAATACTATATATTAACCACTAAATCACACTAGACCAGCAGGGCTATTACATGAATATTATAGTTAACCCCTAAGTCCCCCATTCTAAAACAAAATATACTTCATCAGTTTAGATCACCATAGCCATATTATGTATTAACCTCTAATCCACACTAGACCACCAGGGCTATTACATGAATAGGGCTGCTAACCCCTAAGTTACCTATTATAAAATGAAATAGCCTTCATCTAGTTCAGCATAGACATACTATATTTTAGACTCTCACACTAGAGCACCAGGACTATTACAGAAATACCATTGATAATCATTAAACTAAATTGCCCTTACCTACCATCCTAGACTAACATGAAAAATAGATAGAAAGATTAACTCCTTCATTTTACCAGATCAATATAGAAATACTATATATTAACCACTAAACCACACTAGACCAGCTGGGCTAGTATAGAAATACTATGACTAATCCCTAAGCCATTCTTTAAAAAACTAGATAGCCTTCATAACATGTGATCACTATAGACATACTATGTATTAACCTCAAAGCCTCACTAGACCACCAGGGCTACTACTATAATATTATCAATAAGCCTGAAGACTCCCTTTTATGAAACTAAATAATCCAAACCTACCCATCCTAGACCAACATGAATAATGGATATCCTTTCCTCAGGTTACCATAGACATACTAGGTATAATCCTAAATCCACACTTCACCACAAGGGCTATCAGAGGAAAACCATCACTACCACCCATTATAAAATGAATTAGCCTTTATCACCCTAGATCACTATAGACATAATATGTATTCACTTCTAACACTAGACTGCCAGGGCTAATAAACAAATGCTATGGTTAACCCCTAAATCACCTTTTATAAATCAGAATAGTCCAAACCTACCCATCCTATACCAAAATGGATAAGTAATATCAACAGTGACCCCATCCTTTCTTTAGAGCACCATAGACATGCAAGGTATTAACTACTAAGCCACACTAGACCACCAGAGCTATTAAAGAAATACTAACCCCTAAGCTACCCTTTATAAATCAGAATATACCCATCCAAGACAAACATGTATAAGGAATATCAATCTTAACCCAGTTATTACTTTAAACTCTCATAAAAAATACTATTTACTGACCTCTAATACACAGTAAACCACCATTGATATTACAGAAATATTATCACTAACCCCAGAGTCACCATTATGAAACTGCATAGGCCAAAGCTACCCAACCAACATTAATGCTATATTACCGTTTTGTCACCACATATTGTGATAGGGATAATATGTATTAGCTTAGCGACACTAGACCACCAGGGCTATTAAGGAATATTATTACTAACTTCAAGTGCCCAAATCTGTTCATCCTAGACCAACATTGATATCAATAATAAACCCATGCTTTCTATAAATCACAATAGACATACAAGGTATCAACTACTAAGCCACACTAGACCACCAGGGCTATTAAGGAATAATATTAGTAACTTCAAGTGCCCAAATCTGGTAATCGTAGACCAATATGGTTAATTGATATCAATAAAACCCCCATCCTTTCTATAGATCACCATAAACATACAAGCTATTAACTACTAATCCACACTAGACCACCTGGGCTATTACCGGAATTCCATCAATAACTGTTAATAAGATTAAATAACTGACGCCTACTCATCCAAAAGTAAGATGGATAATACATAGGATAATGACGCCTTCATCACTCCGGGTCTCCGTACAAATACAATTATTCTGCAGTCTGGTATCTGAGTTTTGCTCACACCGTTCGTCCTATTAATGATTTTGCAGCTGAAGCCGATCGTGGACCTGGTGACCGGATTTCCATGTGCAGTGACGAAGCGCCGCAACCTCCTGAAAGCGTTTGATGAGTATTTGGAGACGTTTGACCCGTGCAGGTGCGCGCCGTGCCCCAATAATGCCAGGGTGGTGTTACTGGACACAGAGTGCCAATGTGTCTGCCAGCCGGGGACCTACGGGGACAGCTGCGAGAAGCGAGCGCCGGACTACAATTCAGGTAAGAGCAGAATGTACGTAGCTCAGATCTCGGGGCGACACAAGACGGGGCGTAGCCCAGGTCATCCTGTCTAGCAGTGTTTGTGCTGCACGATGGCATTCACCCCTTTATTTCTTATCACTTTCTTACAAGACCTCATAGATTTTATATGAAAGAAACAAGGATTTGCTAAACTGTATCCAATCATACAATGTATCCAATCACACAATGTATCCAATCACACAATGTATCCAATCACACAATGTATCCAATCATGCAATGGATCCAATCTTACAATGTATCCAATCATGCAATGGATCCAATCATGTAACGTATCCAATCAGGCAATGTATCCAATCATGCAATGTAGCCAATCATACAATGTATCCAATCATGCAATGTAGCCAATCATACAATGTATCCAATCATGCAATGTAGCCAATCATACAATTTATCCACTCCGATGTGTGCAGGGATTATGTGTTCTGCTGCCGACACCATAGATCTCCTCAGTTATAGGATGGATTAGGGTTAAACAAAGCTGGGGCCATTATAAGCTGCCCTCCGCAGTATTGTTACTTCGTGCCCACCCATATGGTGCACGTCATATAGTACTCAAATAACAATACCATACAGTGCCCCATGAATACCCCCACATAGTGCTCCAATAATACCAGCATACAGTGCTCCAATAATACCACCATGCAGTGCCCGAATAATACCACCATACAGTGCCCCAATAATACCACCATGCAGTGCTCGAATAATACCACCATACAGTGCCCCAATAATACCACCATGCAGTGCTCGAATAATACCACCATACAGTGCTCCAATAATACCACCATACAGTGCCCCATTAATACCCCATACAGTGCCCCAATAATACCACTATACAGTTTCCCAATAATACCACCATATAGTGCCCCAATGATACCACCATACAGTGCCCCATGAATACCCCATACAGTGCCCCAATAATACCACTATACAGTGTTCCAATAATACCACCATATAGTGCCCCAATGATACCACCATACAGTGCCCCATGAATACCCCAGACAGTGCCCCAATAATACCACTATACAGTGTTCCAATAATACCACCATATAGTGCCCCAATGATACCACCATACAGTGCCCCATGAATACCCCATACAGTGCCCCAATAATACCACTATACAGTGTTCCAATAATACCACCATATAGTGCCCCAATGATACCACCATACAGTGCCCCATGAATACCCCATACAGTGCCCCAATAATACCACTATACAGTGTTCCAATAATACTACCATACAATGCTCCATTAATCCCCCCATACAGTGCCCCAATAATACTACCATACAGTTTCCCAATAATACCACCATATAGTGCCCCAATGATACCACCATACAGTGCCCCATTAATACCACCATACAGTGCCCCATTAATACCACCATACAGTGGCCCATTAATACCACCATACAGTGCCCCATTAATACCACCATACAGTGGCCCATTAATACCACCATGCAGTGCCCCATTAATACCACCATACAGTGCCCCAATAATACCTCCATACATTGTCCCAATAAAACCACCATATACTGCTCAAGTTATACCACTGTGCAATCCCCAAATTATACCATAATACAATTTAAAGAAAAAATTGCCATGCAGTGCTGAAATAACACTACTATATCACACTCAAATAATACCACTCTAATATGCTTATATAATTTCTCCATACAGTGTACAAATAATACCAACACGTAAAGCTCAAACTATACCACCATACAAGAGCGCAAAAATATTAGTAGTACTATAAATAATACCACTATACAGTGCATAAAAAGCCCTCCAGCAGTCTTTTCCAGGGTAATCACTTACTCGATGCCTCTCGGGGGTGCAGGCCGTAGCATCAGCGTCCCACAAAGGATGAATCTTACTGGCCCTTGTCCTCTTCAGGCCCAGTCCTGTTATCCAGGGGTGAGCAGACAGGTTGGATGGTTTTTAGCCCCCCCCCCCCACACAGTTCTAGGAATGGAGGCACTACAGGGAGTGTTTTCAGTATTCGGAGAGCAGGGGAGTTATGACTGGACAGTCAGGAAATGTCAGCAGGGGTTCATCAAGAACCATAGACACATCCAGGCTATAGATAGTAATTATCGGACATACTGTAATGTGATTAAGACTCTACACAGAATAATACAGAGCAACAAGGCAACACAATCAGTAAAAATATGAATATAACCAAAATGCTACCCAACCCTCCATATTACACCATCACACTGACGTCTGGCACTGACCTGGAGTAAAGTCTACTCATTAGGGCAATCAGGAAGAGACAGAATTGGAGCATCTAATGGATGTGCAATTTCTGGGGTGGCTGCGGGCTGCTATTTTTAGGCTAGGAAGGGCCAAATAATCATGGACCACCCAGCCTCATAATACCAGCCCCCAGCTGTCTGCTTTACCTTTGCTGTTTATCAAAAATAGGGAGGATCACAAGTAAGTTTTTTTATTATTTATTAAATTAAACCAGTGTGCCGAGCATGGCACCGCAAGGTCTTATTTAGACCTGATAAGGGCGATGTGGGTGAGCAATCACAGTAATGCCAGTAGCCAACATGGCTAAGACATTACTATGTATGGTAGGCAAACCCCATGTTCAGTGGCTGAAAAATGGTTGCGAAACATACAGGCGGGGACTCCAGCATGGCGCTTGAGCACCGGCAATACTCGACCAAGTACCGAGCATGTCTGAGCATGCTCACTCATCACTATTCTTTTCCTATATATTTGACTTTTGCTAACCCTTTGTTGTCTTACCTTCTAGCTGTGGTTGATGGGTCTTGGAGCTGTTGGTCGGCCTGGAGCTTATGTGATGCCTTCTCAAATAAGAAGAGAACAAGAGAGTGCAACAATCCCGCCCCTCAGAATGGGGGAAAAAAATGTGAAGGTCCAGATACGGAGGAGCGATACTGCTACGTAACTCTGTTTGAAGACAAGTACGTCAATGAGATGTGGATACTAGTCTTATACAGTTATATAGCAATTTCTACTTTATACAGCATAGTTACACTTTAGTCTCATCTAACCAGAGCACTTTCTTCTATATGGCACATGGAAGATGGTGCTCTGCCAGATTAGACCAAAGTAGAACTTTGTGGCGAAAAACTAAAACTGCACATCACTCTGAAAACACCATCCCCACAGTCACACATGGTGGAAGCGATGTATATATAATGCAGTGTATATATAACACATAGGAGACAGTGAGACTGCTGTATATACACGCAATAGGAGACACTGAGGCTGGTGTATATGTGACGCCCTGGCAAAACCAGGTAGTCAAAGATAGGCTACCGCATTACACCTTTCCCTCATTAGGAAACACACAGCCAACCATTAAACCCTAGTCAACCCCTTAGGGACCGTTAGACACACCAGTGGGCGTGGACAGGCGGTTGGTGCACGCCCACCCAGGGGTTTAGACAGCCCGGGGGCGGGAAAGCAGCAGTTCAGCTCAGTTCAGTTTGAGAGTTCAGTAGTGGAGGTCAGGCCTCAAGTAAACTGACAGGTTCCAGGGTAGGAGCCCTGGTGCCACTGACTAGGAGGCAGACGGTGGTCTCGGTTGACAGGAGACGGGAAGACGGCTCGGTGGAACCGAGGTGGACCGGGCCAGGGTTGTAGCCTGCCGGTACCGACACGGGGAATCAACCCGGAAACCGTAGCACAAAGGGGGGTACTCGGACCCTGTAGCCAGGAACCAGAACCTACTGGAACTGGTTAATTAACCGATTGAGGCCAGGACTAGAGGACCTGTCCCACCCAAAGTCCCTCATAGAAGACAACAGCCCACCGATTAGGGATAAGAGGTCACCGCCAAGGCCCATAGATCCCACGGGCCAGCGTCTGTGGGCACGGCTCCTTAGGCCACATCCAGCCGGGAGCGGACTCCTACGTTTCATACAAGGAAGTCTTTTCTACCAAAAAGGTGCAGGACAAGGATAGAGACCACCAGCTGGGTGGGGGAACCCGAATGCAACCGGCTGTGGCACCGGCCACCACCGCCTTGGTTTACCAGAGTCCTGCGTGTTTTACTACTGACAGTGAGTACACCTGCGGCCGCCATCTCCCCTGCACCAGTGCCACCGGGTCTCGGGGCCACCATCCCTGCCTATGGAGGGGTTAACAACTTGCTGCACAACATCTCCCCCGGGTGCCCTGTAACAGCAGAGGTGGTGTCCCACCTCACCACACACCGTGGGTGGCGCCACAAACCTATTACGGCCTAGCTCGTACATCTACGTCCCCCATTTTATTCGGCGTGTCCGCGAGACCCCCGGGTCCGGAGACCCTCGAGCCACCACCCCTGAAGGTCCGGATCCGAGCAGCGGCGTCTGCTGGCACGGGGGCGGCACATACAGTGCAGACCAAAAGTTTGGACACACCTCATTCAAAGAGTTTTCTTTATTTTCATGACTCTGAAAATTGTAGATTCACATTGAAGGCATCAAAACTATGAATTATCACATGTGGAATGAAATACTTAACAAAAAGTGTGAAGCAACTGAAAATCTGTCTTATATTCTAGGTTCTTCAAAGTCGCCACCTTTTGCTTTGATTACTGCTTTGCACACTCTTGGCATTCTCTTGATGAGCTTCAAGAGGTAGTCACCGGAAATGGTTTTCCAACAGTCTTGAAGGAGTTCCCAGAGATGCTTAGCACTTGTTGGCCCTTTTTCCTTCACTCTGCGGTCCAGCTCACCCCAAACCATCTCGATTGGGTTCAGATCTGGTGACTGTGGAGGCCAGGTCATCTGGCGTAGCACCCCATCACCCTCCTTCGTCAAATAGCCTTTACACTGCCTGGAGGGGTGTTTGGGGTCACTGTCCTGTTGAAAAATAAATGATGGTCCAACTAAAAACGCAAACCGGATGGAATAGCATGCCGCTGCAAGATGCTGTGGTAGCCATGCTGGTTCTGTATGCCTTCAATTTTGAATAAATCCCTAACAGTGTCACCAGCAAAGCCCCCCCACACCATCACACCTCCTCCTCCATGCTTCACGGTGGGAACCAGCCATGTAGAGTCCATCCGTTCACCTTTTCTACAAAGACATGGTGGTTGGATCCAAAGATCTCAAATTTGGACTCATCAGACCAAAGCACAGATTTCCACTGGTCTAATGTCCATTCCTTGTGTTCTTTAGCCCAAACAAGTCTCTTCTGCTTGTTACCTGTCCTTAGCAGTGGTTTCCTAGCAGCTATTTTACCATGAAGGCTTGCTGCACAGAGTCTCCTCCTAACAGTTATTCTAGAGATGAGAAGGTGTGTCCAAACTTTTGGTCTGTAATGTATATACATCACAAAGGGGACACTGAGGCTGGTATATATATACATTTTATAGGAGACACTGAGACTCCTGTATATTCATCACATAGGATACACTAAGGCAGGTGTATATTCATCACATAGGATACCTTCAGACTGCTGTATATAGAACACATAGGAGACATTGAGGCTGGTGTATATACATTGCATAGGGGACATTGAAGCTGGTGTATATACATCAAATATGAGAAACAGACTAGAGTATATACCTCAGATAGGAGACACAGAGACTCCTGTATATACACCACATATGAGACACTGAGGCTGGTGTATATACATCACATTGGAGACACTGAAGCTGTTGTATATACACCAAATTGGAGACACTGAGGCTGCTGTATATACATCACATTGGAGACACTGAGGCTGCTGTATATACATCATGTAAGAGACAATGGGACTGCTGTCTTCATAATTGGGATGGGAGTGCAGAGTGTGCTAACTCTTCCCACAAAGACCATCCCAACGCTGGCACTGGCCAATGTCAGGACGCAATTAGTAATGAATGCCAAGTGCATTTGCTCGCAGTGCAAGGAAGAATTAAAGGTCCTGTTACTGGCAAAACAGTGCCACTGGCCCGAGCACTGCTTTCTAAAGGAATCTCCCCAGGTGCCAGAGGTTTCCCACCCCTGGATTAGAAAGTAAAGTTTGTAATAGAATCGAAAACTGGCTCGAAGAGCAACTACACCCCAAGAGTCACGGTGAATGACTGATACTGTGAATGGCCACCGCTTTTAAGTTGCGTACCCCAAGGTTCAGTGCTGGGTCTGCTACTATTCAACTTTTTCATTAGTGATAGAGAAGATGGGGTTAATAGTGTTTCTATTTTTACAGATTACACCAAACTATGTAGAATAGTGTATGGAGGGTACCTTCTGACTGTCCACCCCTCCCCCCATTACCACAGGTGACTTTATACTTTATAACAGGTTAATACTTGCCCATACAGATGGCGTTTTTTAATCCACAGAGAGGCTTTAGCTCAGTGTAGGTTCCCAGTGATATGAGATTGTCTTCACGTGGCTACTGGGCAGATATCAAAAAGGCCATTTTTGTGCTAAATTTTATATTAGCTTTCCTATAAAAGTAATGTACGTCTAAATTCTTGCATTCATGGTTTGCATGCTTTCACATTTCAGAGTGCAGCCGTCTTTTTTGTGTCATTATATGTCATGTTCAGTTATGCACCTGTTCACGCTGAAAATTTTGGAGTGCTGTCCGTGTTTTTGTCGTGACTGAAGACAAAAGCAGCCAGATGATTTCTGCACTGCACAGGGCGAGACTTTCTGCTCATATGCAATCAATGCAGCAATGATTGGACGACGCTTCACAGACAGATGGACAATGACCCAAAACATCCTGAGAAAGCAATGAAGAGGAATATTCTGCAATGGCCGAGTCCTCACCAGATCTCATCACCATAGAGCTGCATTTCACATGAAGACAAAACTTAAGGCAGAAAGACTTAGATACAGAGAACAACTGAAGTCACCACAGTAAAGGTGGCAAAGCCTCTCACCGGAAGAGACCAGAGATCGAGACATCCATGGCTGAAAGCCTCACACTGGAGGAGACCAGCGATGGAGACATCCAAAGCCGGAAGCTTTACACAGGAGGAGAACAACGATGGACACGTCCATGGCTAGAAGTCTCCCATTGGAGGAGACGAGAAATGAAGATGACTATGACAAGAAGCCTACACCGGAGACCAGCGATGGAGACAACCACGGCCAGAAGCCTCACACCGGAGGAAATCAGCGGTGGAGATGACCATGAACAGAAGCCTCACACCGGTGGAGACTAGCAATAGAGACATCCATGGCCAGAAGCCTCACACTGGAGGAGACCAGTGATTAAGACGACCACGGCCAGAAGCCTCACACCAGAGGAAACCAACAATGGAGACATCCATGGCCAGAAGCCTCACACTGGAGGAGACCAGTGATGGAGACATCCACGGCCGAAATACTCATACAGGAGGTGACCAGTGATGGAGACATCCATAGCCGGAAGCTTCACACTGAAAGAGACCAGCGTTGGAGATGTCCATAGCTGGAAGCCTCACACCGGAGGAGACCAGCGATGGAGACATCCATAGCTGGAAGCTTCACATCGGAGGAGACCAGTGATGGAGACATCCACAGCCGAAAGCCTCCCACAGGAGGAGCCCAGCAATGGAGACGTCCATGTACAGATGCCTCCCACCGGAGGAGACCAGCGATAGAGACATCCATGGCCAGAAGCCTCACACCAGAGGAGACCAGCGATAAAGACGTCCATGGCCAGAAGCCTCACACCGGAGGAGACCCGCGATAGAGACATCCAGGGCCAGAAGTCTCCCATTGGAGGAGACGAGAAATGAAGATGACTACGACAAGAAGCCTACACCGGAGACCAGCGATGGAGACAACCACGGCCAGAAGCCTCACACCGGAGGAAATCAGCGGTGGAGATGACCATGAACAGAAGCCTCACACCGGTGGAGACTAGCAATAGAGACATCCATGGCCAGAAGCCTCACACTGGAGGAGACCAGTGATTAAGACGACCACGGCCAGAAGCCTCACACCAGAGGAAACCAACAATGGAGACATCCATGGCCAGAAGCCTCACACTGGAGGAGACCAGTGATGGAGACATCCACGGCCGAAATACTCATACAGGAGGTGACCAGTGATGGAGACATCCATAGCCGGAAGCTTCACACTGGAAGAGACCAGCGTTGGAGATGTCCATAGCTGGAAGCCTCACACCGGAGGAGACCAGCGATGGAGACATCCATAGCTGGAAGCTTCACATCGGAGGAGACCAGTGATGGAGACATCCACAGCCGAAAGCCTCCCACAGGAGGAGCCCAGCAATGGAGACGTCCATGTACAGATGCCTCCCACCGGAGGAGACCAGCGATAGAGACATCCATGGCCAGAAGCCTCACACCAGAGGAGACCAGCGATAAAGACGTCCATGGCCAGAAGCCTCACACCGGAGGAGACCCGCGATAGAGACATCCAGGGCCAGAAGTCTCCCATTGGAGGAGACGAGAAATGAAGATGACTACGACAAGAAGCCTACACCGGAGACCAGCGATGGAGACAACCACGGCCAGAAGCCTCACACCAGAGGAAATCAGCGGTGGAGATGACCATGAACAGAAGCCTCACACCGACTAGCAATAAAGACATCCATGGCCAGAAGCCTCACACTGGAGGAGACCAGTGATTAAGACGACCACGGCCAGAAGCCTCACACCAGAGGAAACCAACAATGGAGACATCCATGGCCAGAAGCCTCACACTGGAGGAGACCAGTGATGGAGACATCCACGGCCGAAATACTCATACAGGAGGTGACCAGTGATGGAGACATCCATAGCCGGAAGCTTCACACTGGAAGAGACCAGCGTTGGAGATGTCCATAGCTGGAAGCCTCACACCGGAGGAGACCAGCGATGGAGACATCCATAGCTGGAAGCTTCACATTGGAGGAGACCAGTGATGGAAACGTCCATGGCCAGAAGCCTCACACCGGAGGAGACTAGCGATGGAGACGTCCATAGCTGGACAAATCACATAGGAGGAGACAATCGATGGTGACGTCCACAGCCAGAAGCCCGACACCGGAGGAGACCAGAGATGGAAATGTCCATAGTTGATAGCCTCACACCGGAGGAGACCAGTGATGGAAACGTCCACAGTTGATAGCCTCACACCGGAGCAGAACAGTGATGGAAACGTCCACGGCCGAATAACTTCACTCATTGCTGCAAAGGATTCTCTACAAAGGGTTAAACATGAACATTTTATTTATGGGAAAAAAACATTTTCACAATCACTTTTAAGCCCCTGAAAAAAGTAGATTTTGTTGAAAAATTGCTTCAGTTCCTAAATGTTTCACAGGATATTTTGGTCATCCCTTTTAATTAAACCTGAAAGTCTCCAATTGCATCTCAGTTGTTTCATTTTAAATAAAAATAGCGGCCTGCAGAGCTGAAATCACGAAGATTCGGTCACTGTCCAAAGATTTCTATCTAAGAAGCTTTTTAGGGTCCAGAAATAACTTAACACTGCACAAGCCGTGGTCTCATATCTTCTATGTCTTTATTTCCAGAGGAGCTCTTTGTATTAATGATGATGAAGATAAGAAGGAAGTTGATCAGAAAGAGCCGGATCCGGACCGCGGGTGTCCAAAACCGGAGCCCCCAGAAAACGGACTCTTTGTGGTAAGACGCTGCTCTCGTCACTTTGTTGTTTCTTGGTGAGGATCGTCTAGATTCTTCATGCTTTTCTTAAGCCCTCTTTCACACGTACGTGCCTCCGGTACATGTTTGGCAGTTTTCTCACGTACCGGAGACACGTACACACGTAGACCTACGTCTTCCTATGGTTTTGGACACACGTATGTATTTATGCACGGAACGTGTGTCCGTTCCGTACTTACGTGTGTCCGTCTGTTTCTCACGCCGACATGTCCGTTTTCTCTCCGGCATCACGGGTGTCACACGGAACGCAAATGTGTCACATGTAATGCAAACGAACCACACGGATGTGTTCCGTGTGACATGCACTGGATAAAAGACGTGTCTGTGAGACAAAAAAAAACAAATCTTCTCCAGCCCTGCAGTCTCTGCCGCTGCTGTTACTTGCTTCCGACCGCCGCTCATTATGCTCATTGCATATTCACTTCACTGCGGGCCGGAAGCAGCAGCAGCAGCGGGGAGACGGCAGGACCGGAGACCGAAGATCAGCACCACGGACAGCGAAGCCAGGGACAGGTGAGCAGAAAGTTCCCGTTCTCCGTGTGTTATCACGGATATCACACGGAGAACACACGTGTGCCATAAACACGGCTCACGGAGGGCAAAACGCACCTTTGACACGTCCGTGTAAAACGTGCGTGGTTTTTCACGGCGTGTGAAAGAGGCCTTAGGTGACACCTCTGCCGTGTCACTCCCTGGAATCCTTTCTTTATTCCTCCTTCACTTATCCTCTATCCTCCTGCAGATTCGTCTTGGTGTCTTTTAATATCAGACGCTGTTCTCCATTCATCGTGATTTGGTGTATAGCGCTGATAGTTTATTATATAACTTTTCGCTGTCATTTATGGGTTTACAGGTTTATATTTTTGTTACCATTTTGGAAACTGATGGGGAGAAAATGGAAGTGACACTTTCTCTATGTAATAGACCTATAAATCTAAGAAAAGTCCCTAAAAGTGATAAAATGGCAGCGACTTCTCTTTACACGGATCTAGAGCTCGTACTTCAGAGGTGTCAGCGGAGAATAGCAATAAATATCAGGCTATAACTAGATTGTCACTTTACTATTTCAATTTTTCAGCAAAATGTATTTCCAAAACTTATAGAACAGACTCTGAGATAGATAAATACAGTGGCATGCAAAAGTTTGTGCACCCCTGGTCAAAATTACTGTTATTGTGATCTCTAAAAGGCATAAACTTACAGATGACACATTTCCTTTGTATTTTAAAAAGAAAAAAAAATATTTTCATCTTTAACATTTTGGAATGATGCAAAAGTTTTGGCACCCTGCATGTTACTACCTAGTAGCACCCCATTGGCAAGTATCACAGCTTGTAAACTCTTTTTGTAGCAGCCAAGAGTCTTTCAATTCTTGTTTGAGGGATTTTCATCCATTCTTCCTTGGAGACATCTTCCAGTTCTGTGAGATTCCTGGCTTGTCTTGCATGCTCAGCTCTTCCTTGGAGACGTCTTCCAGTTCTGTGAGATTCCTGGCTCGTCTTGCATGCACTGCTCTTCCTTGGAGACATCTTCCAGTTCTGTGAGATTCCTGGCTTGTCTTGCATGCTCAGCTCTTCCTTGGAGACGTCTTCCAGTTCTGCGAGATTCCTGGCTTGTCTTGCATGCTCAGCTCTTCCTTGGAGACGTCTTCCAGTTCTGTAAGATTCCTGGCTCGTCTTACATGCACTGCTCTTCCTTGGAGACAGGGTTTGGGACTCAGCACCAATGCAGTAATATAAAACTTGGAACTTTATTAGAAAATCTAAAACGAAGGTACACAGGTCATCCAAAAAATCGCCATGGGATTTGCCTAGCGGCTTTACGCGTTTCGGACAAACAGGGGAAATTAAAAGCAGTCCTTAGTCATGGCTAAGGACTGCTTTTAATTTCCCCTGTTTGTCCGAAACGCGTAAAGCCGCTAGGCAAATCCCATGGCGATTTTTTGGATGACCTGTGTACCTTCGTTTTAGATTTTCTAATAAAGTTCCAAGTTTTATATTACTGCATTGGTGCTGAGTCCCAAACCCTTTTTTCTTCCATATCTACTCTGAATCACGGACCGGCCTGTCCGGGGGACTTTGGGAATCCATCCTTGCCTTGGAGATTTCCTATGGGTGAGCTGAAACCTTCATTATTTTCCTCTTCCTTGGAGACGTCTTCCAGTTCTGTGAGATTCCTGGCTCGTCTTACATGCACTGCTCTTCCTTGGAGACGTTTTCCAGTTTTGTGACATTCCTGGCTTATTTTGCATGCACTGCTCTTTTGAGGTCTAGCCACAGAATTTCAATGATTTTCAGATCAGGGGACTGTGAGGCCAATGCAAAATCTTCAGCTTGCGTCTTCTGAGATTGTCTATTGTGGATTTTGTCCTGTGTTTAGGATCATTATCCATTTGTAGAAGCCATCCTCATTTCTCCTCTTTTCTCCTCTTTTTCTACTATTTTTCTCCTTTTTTTCTGCTCTTTTCTCCTCTTTGCTCCCTTAGGTTTTTTACAGATGGTGTTATGTTTACATCAAGAATTTGTTGACCTTTCATTGAATCCATTCTTTCCTCTACCCATGAAATGTTCCTTGTGCCATTGTCTGCAACACAACCCCAAAGAACGATTAATCCTCCCCCATGCTTAATGGTTGGCGTGATATTTTTTCCTGAAATTCTGTGCCCTTTTTTCTCCACACATAGCTTTGATCATTGTGGACAGAGTTCTATTTGATCCTCATCAGTCCACAGGACTTGTTTCCACAATGCATCAGGCTTGTTTAGATGTTCCTTTGCAGACTTTTGATGCTGAATTTTATGGTGAGGACACAGGAGAGGTTTTCTTTTGATGACTCTTCCATGAAGGCCATATTTGTGCAGGTGTCTCTGAACAGTAGAACAATGTACCACAACTCCAGAGCCTGCTAAACCTTCCTGAAGGTCTTTTGCAGTCACACAGGGGTCCTGATTTGCATCTAGCAGTCCTACCAGCAGCTCTCACAGAAAATTTGCTTGACCTTCAAGACCTTATCTTGACCTCCGCTGTTCCTGGGAACGGCAATTTCTTAATTACATTTCGAACTGAGGAAAGGGCAACTTGTAACGCTTTGTTATCTTCTTATAGCCTTCTCCTGCTTTGTGGGCCTCCACCATTTTCAGAGTGCTAGGCAGCTGCTTAGAAGAACCCATGGCTGCTATTTTTTGGCACAAGGTTAGAGGAGGCTCTGCTTTTATACAGTTGTGAAATTTGCATCACCAGCCTTTCTTGACAATGATAGTGAACAAGACATAACCCTCACAGGCTAATTAAGGTCTGAAACCTTAGTCAGAGTTATTGAGCACACAAATCTCTAAGGGTGCTCAAACTTTTGCATTGGCCCAAAAATGTAAAAGATGAAAATATATCTTTTTTTTTGCCTAAAATAGATATGAAATGTGTCATCTGTAACGTTATGCCTTTTAGAAATAATTTAATCTTCAACTTACTTAATTCTTCACAATTACGGTAATTTTGACCAGGAGTGCGAAAACTTTTGCATGCGACAATAGATAGATAGAGAGATAGATAGAGGGATAGATAGATAGAGGGATAGGTAGAGGGATAGATAGATAGAGGGATAGATAGATAGATAGATAGATAGAGGGATAGATAGATAGATAGATAGATAGATAGATAGAGGGATAGGTGGATGGATGGATAGA